>NC_069506.1:286666250-286773750 GCF_027579735.1 Bombina bombina
CACTGTCAGCATTTAACATTGCACAAGCATCTCTAGTGAATTTGCATCAATCAGCAGCTAGCAGGGGGTGTCAATCAACCCGATCGTATAAGATCGGGTTGATTGCTGTCCGCCGCTCAGAGGCGGCGGATGCAGTTAACCAGCAGTGGTCTTCAGACCGCTGCCTCTTAACTTATGTTTCCGGCGAGTCTAAAGGCTTGCGCAAAAACAGGGGGATCAGGGGCCATTCGGCCCTTGATAATTCAACCCCATAGCCTCCTATTAATGTGGCCCGGGCTCTGTGAAGAAGTGTCTGGATTAGTGCGCCTCTCCAGCGCACTATAGGTAAGTATTTTAAGGTAATTTAAAGGAAACTAATTTCACCAGTTTTCTTTAAATTCTTTGCTGCATTAGTTCAGATATTCTTTTTGTGAAAATGAAACGAATATCTTTCCTTTGTAATAAAATGGATGCCCATGCGTAGCGAGAACTTACAGCTCTTATTGTGACAGCAGTTGCTGTGGGTGTGCAGTTGGCTGGGTCTGGCATGTCATGGGTGAAGTCTAAGCAGAGCTCCCACCATACGACAATCCCACAGTATCCAGGACAGTTGAGAGATTTTACTAATTCTGTGGCAACACTTTTAATAAAATTGTTAGGAATTGTGAATAATAATGTTGTGAATTGTGAATAAGTCATCTATACTATAATTGCGTTTGTAATGTCCGTCGACATCGGCAGTTGCGCACGCATCCTCAATGGAATGTTGGCAGCGCAAGGCAGCCAACAGAATTTTGGCTGCGCGCACAGCCAAAATAATTCAACTGGATGCAGCAAAGCTGCATCCAGGTGAATTCTTTGGTGGAATCTTTCACCACCCTGCCATTTCGGAATCCACCGGGATGCAGCGAAGGCAAACGGAGCATTACAAAAAAAAAAAGGCAATAGAATTTCAGTAGCTCTCATCCTATTGACTGATTTGAACAGCCAATAGGATTTGAGTAGCTCTCATCCTTTTGGCTGATTTGAATTTGAAGAATCAAATTAGCCAATAGGAATTCAAGGGACGCAATCTTTAATCGGGTACCTTTAGATCACTACGGCGGAGATTGTTTATCTTGGGGCAAAGCCCTGCAAAAAGCCCTTTTAAGGGCTACTGGCAGTTTATTCTTAGATTAGGGGGTGTTTTTATTTTGGGGGGCTTTTTTTATTTTCATAGGGATTAGGTTTAATTTTGTAAACTTTGGTAATTTGGGTTTTTTATCTTCTGTAATATTAGATTTTTTTATTTTCTGTAATTTTAGCTTAATTTAAATTTAGGTTTATTTTTTTTATTTTTGGGGGTTAGACAGGTTTTTTTAAAAATATTTTTTATTTATTTATTTATTTATTTAGATTAGGGATGGGCAGCAAAGGAGCTGAATGCCCATACAAATGCCCTTTTCATGGCAATGGATAGTTTAGGTTTTTTACTGTTAGGTTTATTTATTTGGGGGGGTTTGGTGGGTGGTGGGTTTTACTGTTAGGGGGGACTTAGAATTTTTGGTAACTGCAAAAGAGCTGTTTAACTTAGGACAATGCCCTACAAAAAGACCTTTTAAGGGCTATTGGTAGTTTAGCATTAGATTAGGGGGTGTTTTTATTTTGGGGGGCTTTTTTATTTTCATAATGATTAGGTTTAATTTTTGATAATTTGTTTATTTTTTTCTGTAGTTCAATTTTTTTTTTTGATTAACAACACATAGACTGAGAGGGGAGAGAGAAAAAATGAGAGGGGAGAGAGAGCAAATGAGAGGGTGAGAGAGAGCAAAAGAGAGGGGGAGAGAGAGCAAAAGAGAGGGAGAGAGAGAGCAAAAGAGAGGGGGAGAGAGCTAAAGAGAGGGTAGAGAGAGAGCAAGAGAGAGGGGAGAGAGAGAGCAAGAGAGAGGGGAGAGAGAAAGAGAGAGGGGAGAGAGAGAGCAAAAGAGAGGGGAGAGAGCAAAAGAGAGGGGAGAGAGAGAAAGCAAAAGAGAGGGGGGAGAGAGCAAAAAAAAGGGCGTAGAGAGAGAGAGCAAAAAGAGAGGGGAGAGAGAGAGCAAAAGAGAGCGTAAGCGGCATCCAGGTGAATTCCGAAAATGGCAGGGTGGTTCCGTCACCACAATAGACTGCCCTTCCGAAAATGGCAGGGTGGTTCAGTGGTTCCGTCACCACAATAGACTGCCCTCTGGGCAGGCTTTCCCACTAGTTAGGAATAAAATTGTTAGGAAATGTGGAATTGCTTAGATAAAAAAATGATAAAATCCCTTGTGCTGCTATTCAGTGTTTTTACACTGTTAGGGACTAGAGTGCATGTGCAGTAATGTGTAAAGCCACTTACCTGCACAACTGTGTATCCTCTGTCACATGTAAGAGACAAACGATCTCCCACCACATAGGTGGCCTGCTTTGGTGTGAAGTGTCCCCTAGATGGCAGCACAGGATCAGGACATGGCAAAGCTAAAAAAAAAAAAAAGTTTATCTCAGGGTTATAGAGTATATAGAAGACAGAAATACTGAAGTAACCCAGGTATGAAACGTAAGGTCTGAAAAAGGGTCATTCATTGCAGCAGACAATTCTTTTTAAGTATGAGTCATATCACAACTGATCTCACAGACTGGAGTCTTGGAAAATCAAAATATCTAAATGTAAATGAACTTTTTGGCTCACAACCCCTAAAGCTGCCTAGTTGTGTTATTTCTGATGTGTGCAGAGTTAGTGCCCTATGGAAGAACTCTGCTAATAATGCAGATTGCGCTGGACTTGTGCCACAACGTGACTCATCTAACTCAATTGTAAAGCAGCCTCCGATTAACTTGCAGTCATGAAATAGTGTGAACGATTCCCACTGATTGAGCATATTGTTCTTCTTGCTGTTGAGCTACGGAGCAGCCAAGAAAAAACAAATAGATCTGAAACCACACTCTGTCTTGTCAATTACAGCAGCATCTTAGTCAGATGCTGTAAAGCATGGGACTTTCTCATAAAATAAAACGCACAATTGTTTATTTACTACCTAAATATAAACATCATATATCTCACCTGGAGTGTATACTGTGGTATCCTGAGATTGTCTGTGTATAGGGCAATGCTACAGTAAGTCTCATATAGTGAGTCTCACATATCATTACCAGAGGGACAGGAGACCAGCAGTGCATAATGCAATTATACTGAAAGTGTCTGTGTATAGGGCAATACTACAGTGAGTCTCACATGTCAGACCCAGAGCAGAGGGTAAGGAGACCAGGAGTGCACACTGCAGTTATCCTGAGATTGTCTGTGTATAGGGCAATACTACAGTGAGTCTCATATCACCCCCAGAGGGACAGGAGACCAGGAGTGCATACTGCAGTTATACTAAGATTATCTGTGTATAAGGCAATGCTACAGTAAGTCTCACATGTCACCCCCAGAGGGACAGTGCTATAGTGAGTCTCACATATCATTAGCAGAGGGACAGGAGACCAGGAGTACATACTGCAATTATACTGAGATTGTCTGTGTATAGAGCAATACTACAGTGAGTCTCACATGTCACCCCAGTTGGTCAGGAGACCAGGAGTACATACTGCAGTTACCCTGAGATTGTCTGTGTATAGGGCAATGCTACAGTAAGTCTCACATGTCAGACCCAGAGCAGAGGGTAAGGAGACCAGGAGTGCACACTGCAGTTACCCTGAGATTGTCTGTGTATAGGGCAATACTACAGTGAGTCTCGCATCACCCCCAGAGTGACAGGAGACCAGTAGTGCATACTGCAGTTATACTGAGATTGGCTGTGTATAGGGCAATGCTACAACGAGTCTCACATGTCACCTCAGAGGAACAGGAGACCAGGAGTACATACTGCAGTTACCCTGAGATTGTCTGTGTATAGGGCAATGCTACAGTAAGTCTCACATGTCAGACCCAGAGCAGAGGGTAAGGAGACCAGGAGTGCACACTGCAGTTACCCTGAGATTATCTGTGTATAAGGCAATGCTACAGTGAGTCTCACATCACCCCCAGAGTGACAGGAGACCAGGAGTGCATACTGCAGTTATACTAAGATTATCTGTGTATAAATCAATGCTACAGTGAGTCTCATATGTCACCCCAGAGGGACAGGAGACCAGGGGGCATATTTATCAAGCTCCGTATGGAGCTTGAGGCCCCTTGTTGGAACTCTCAAAGCATGCATCAGTAACCAAAAAGCTCCCAATGATTCAATAAAATAAAACACAAATACTACCTTATTTACTGCACATAATTAAACGTTGTATTCTAAAATATTTGAGAATTCAACAAGCATACGATCACTGGAAAATAGGTATGTTGTATGTGGTTGTGCAATAAAGCTACTTTTTTTAAATGTGAGTTTAGTAGAAAGCTACTTTAATTATAAGTCTCTATCTTATTTAGGGTTTCCAGGTGTCCAGTATATAACCGGGGAGGGGGGGCGCAGTACATAGCACAGTAGCCGGTGAAGCCACCTCCCTGAAATTACTTTTTGCAGGTTGGGATGTCTGCTACAGTGAGTCTCACATGTCACCCCAGAGGAACAGGAGACCAGGAGTGCATACTGCAGTTATCCTGAGATTGTCTGTGTATAGGGCAATGCTACAGTGAGTCTCACATGTCACCCCCAGAGGTACAGGAGACCAGGAGTGCATACTGCAGTTATCCTGAGATTGTCTGTGTATAGGGCAATGCTACAGTGAGAGTCTCACATGTCACCCCAGAGGAACAGGAGACCAGGAGTGCATACTGCAGTTATCCTGAGATTGGCTGTGTATAGGGCAATGCTACAGTGAGAGTCTCACATGTCACCCCAGAGGAACAGGAGACCAGAAGTGCATACTGCAGTTATCCTGAGATTGTCTGTGTATAGGGCAATGCTACAATGAGTCTCACATGTCACCCCAGAGGGACAGGAGACCAGGAGTGCATACTGCAGTTATACTGAGATTGTCTGTGTATAAGTTAATGCTACAGTGAGTCTCACATGTCACCCCCAGAGGTACAGGAGACCAGGAGTGCATACTGCAGTTATCCAGAGTTTGTCTGTATATAGGATAATGCTACAGTGAGTCTCACATGTCACCCCAGAGGAACAGGAGACCAGGAGTGCATACTGCAGTTATCCAGAGTTTGTCTGTATATAGGATAATGCTACAGTGAGTCTCACATGTCACCCCAGAGGAACAGGAGACCAGGAATGCATACTGCAGTTATCCTGAGATTGTCTGTGTATAGGGCAATGCTACAGTGAGTCTTATATGTCACCCCCAGAGGGACAGGAGACCAGGAGTGCATACTGCAGTTATCCTGAGATTGTCTGTGTATAGGGCAATGCTACAATGAGTCTCACATGTCATCCCAGAGGAACAGGAGACCAGGAGTGCATACTGCAGTTATCCTGAGATTGTCTGTGTATAGGGCAATGCTACAATGAGTCTCACATGTCACCCCAGAGGAACAGGAGACCAGGAGTGCATACTGCAGTTATCCTGAGATTGTCTGTGTATAGGGCAATGCTACAGTGAGTCTCACATGTCACCCCCAGAGGTACAGGAGACCAGGAGTGCATACTGCAGTTATCCTGAGATTGTCTGTGTATAGGGCAGTGCTACAGTGAGTCTCACATGTCACCCCAGAGGAACAGGAGACCAGGAGTGCATACTGCAGTTATCCTGAGATTGGCTGTGTATAGGGCAATGCTACAATGAGTCTCACATGTCACCCCAGCGGAACAGGAGACCAGGAGTGCATACTGCAGTTATCCTGAGATTGTCTGTGTATAGGGCAATGCTACAGTGAGAGTCTCACATGTCACCCCAGGGGAACAGGAGACCAGGAGTGCATACTGCAGTTATCCTGAGATTGTCTGTGTATAGGGCAATGCTACAATGAGTCTCACATGTCACCCCAGAGGGACAGGAGACCAGGAGTGCATACTGCAGTTATACTGAGATTGTCTGTGTATAAGGTAATGCTACAGTGAGTCTTACATGTCACCCCCAGAGGTACAGGAGACCAGGAGTGCATACTGCAGTTATACTGAGATTGTCTGTATATAGAATAATACTACAGTGAGTCTCGCATGTCACCCCCAGAGGAACAGGAGACCAGGAGTGCATACTGCAGTTATCCAGAGTTTGTCTGTATATAGGATAATGCTACAGTGAGTCTCACATGTCACCCCAGAGGAACAGGAGACCAGGAGTGCATACTGCAGTTATCCTGAGTTTGTCTGTGTATAGGGCAATGCTACAGTGAGTCTCACATGTCACCCCAGAGGAACAGGAGACCAGGAATGCATACTGCAGTTATCCTGAGATTGTCTGTGTATAGGGCAATGCTACAGTGAGTCTTACATGTCACCCCCAGAGGGACAGGAGACCAGGAGTGCATACTGCAGTTATCCTGAGATTGTCTGTGTATAGGGCAACGCTACAATGAGTCTCACATGTCACCCCAGAGGAACAGGAGACCAGGAGTGTATACTGCAGTTATCCTGAGATTGTCTGTGTATAGGGCAATGCTACAATGAGTCTCACATGTCACCCCAGAGGAACAGGAGACCAGGAGTGTATACTGCAGTTATCATGAGATTGTCTGTGTATAGGGCAATGCAACAGTGAGTCTCACATGTCACCCCCAGAGGTACAGGAGACCAGGAGTGCATACTGCAGTTATCCTGAGATTGTCTGTGTATAGGGCAATGCTACAGTGAGTCTCACATGTCACCCCCAGAGGGACAGGAGACCAGGAGTGCATACTGCAGTTATCCAGAGTTTGTCTGTATATAGGATAATGCTACAGTGAGTCTCACATGTCACCCTCAGAGGGACTGGAAACCAGGAGTGCATAGTGCAGTTATACTGAGATTGTCTTTGTATAAGGCAATGCTACAGTGAGTTTCACATGTCACCCCCAGAGGGACAGGAGACTAGGAGTGCATACTGCATTTATCATGAGATTGTCTGTGTATAGGGTAATGCTACAGTGAGTCTCACATGTCACCCCTAGAGGGACAGGAGACCAGGAGTGCATAGTGCAAGTATACTGAGATTGTATGTGTATAGGGTATTGCTACCCTATACACAAGAGACCAGGAGTGCATAGTGCAATTATATTGAGATTGTCTGTGTATAAGGCAATGCTACAGTGAGTCTCACATGTAACCCCTAAGGTTGCCACCTTTTGTCCAGAAGGTTTAAATGGGGGTTGAGAGGGTGTGTCTCGGGGCGTGGCTTCTCGCTGCCTCAAATTCAATATGTAATCAAATTTATATATCTACATGTGTGTGTGTGTGTGTGTATATATATATATATATATATATATATATATATATGATGATATATATGATATGATATATAATATATATATACAGTGGGACCTCGGTTTACGAAATTAATCCGTTCTCCGGGACGTTTCGTATTTCGAATAATTCGTAAACCGAAACACGGTTTCCCATAGGAATGCATTGAAAACCAATTAATGCGTTCCGGAGGTGAGAAAAAAAAGTCAAACACAGTATTTTATCTGTTTAAAACTCTTTATAAAGTGCACTTTAAAGGCATAAATACTGTACATAATATTTCAAACATCCAACTTTATGTTTTAAAACATCACACATCAACTTTTAAAACATGGCAGACTGTTGGTAACATGGTACAGTACACTTTAACTGTACTGTACATAAATAACACGTCAACAGGGAAAACATGGAAAATAGCAAAACAATTTCAACACTGTTTGGAAGATGAGGAGGACGAGGGCAATTGGGCAGCACTAACACAAGCAGGTTCTTCTTCATGTCTAGGCTGTTTTTGTAGGAACCTTTCCATTGTCTGCTGCCTCTGGCGCCTTTTAAGCATCCCTCGGAAAGGGGACATGATGTCTGTGTCAAAACTGCTCACAAGTCTGTGGGCTAGAGCCTTATCTGGGTGGTGCTGCTGTACAAAAGTCTGTAGGTTTACCCACATTTGGCATGCCTCCTTGAGTTCCGTGGAAGAGAGCTGTTCCTCACTCATTTCCTCCTCCTCCTCAAATGCGATCTGCTCCTCCATCGACTCCTTCTGCAATTCCACCAGCTCCTCGGTGGTTAGGTCACGGTTGTGTTCCTCCACCAGCTCGTAGACATCCTCCTCAGTCACCTCCAGGCCCATGGTCCTCCCCAAGGAAACAATTTCCTCCAACACTGTTGACTCTGGTGCAGGTGCAGAAGCACTGGAGGCAGGTTTTACAACACAGTCTGGCCAAAGGTTGCGCCAAGCAGAATTTAGGTTTGTCTGGCTGACCCCGGCCCAGGCAATGGTGATAATCTGCAGACAGCTCACAATGTCAAAATGCTCTCTCCAAAATTCATGGAGGGTGAGGCTTGAGCGATCTGTCATCTCAAAGCATCGCTGGAAAAGCTCCCTTGTGTAGATTTTTTTAAAATTGGAGATGACCTGCTGGTCCATTGGCTGGAGTAGTGGGGTGGTGTTAGGCGGAAGGAACATGACCTTGATGAAATTAAAGTCCTCCAGCAAGTCTTCCTCGAGGCCTGGAGGATGGGCAGGAGCATTGTCCATGAGCAGCATGGCCTTGAGTGGCAGGTTATTATCCACAAGGTACTTCTTCACAGCAGGACCAAAAACCGCATTGACCCACTTCACAAACAAGAGGCGTGTGACCCAAGCCTTTGGGTTAGACTGCCACAAAACGCTCAACTGCTCCTTGTTCACCTTGTGTTTCTTGAAGGCCCGTGGGGTCTCTGAATGGTAGACAAGCAGGGGCTTGATCTTAAGGTCCCCACTGGCATTGGCGCAGAACAGGAGGGTAAGACGGTCCTTCATCGGCTTGTGGCCAGGCAATGAGGTCTCCTGTTCTGTGATGAAGGTACGCTTTGGCATCCTCTTCCAGAAGAGTCCAGTCTCGTCGCAGTTGAAGACCTGCTGAGGAAGGTAGCCCTCTGAAACTATGACTTCCAGGAACTCCGTAGCAAAATCTTCAGCTGCAGCAACATCGGAACTTGCAGCCTCTCCATGCCTGACCACACTGTGGATGCCAGATCTGTTCTTGAACCTTTCGAACCACCCCCTGCTGGCCTTGAAGCCTTCTGCATCTGCTGACATTCCTGGCTGTTGTTTGAGGAGGTCAGCATGCAAGGCCTTGGCTTTTTCGCAGATGATCGCCTTGGTCACTGAGTCCCCTGCACGCTACTTCTGTTCAATCCAGAGCAGGAGCAACTTCTCGACCTCCTCCAGAACAGGTGGCCGTTGCTTGGAGACCCGGGTGACTCCCTTGGCTGCATCTCTCCCAGTAATCTTCTCTTTCATTTTTAGGATTGTACCGATTGTGGATGCACTCCTTCCATACTCTTTGGCAAGGTCAGTCAATCGCATTCCTCCTTCATGCTTCCTGATGATTTCCTTCTTGTCCTCAAGCAGAATCATCTCCTTCTTCCTCTTCCCAGCTTCCGCTGCTTTCTTGGGTGCCATGACACCACCGTCCCTAAGTATGCAAAAAAAATTAAAAATGCTTTACACCCACATGAGCTGGCATGGAAAAACAACCCCACAATGCAAAAAAAGGCATGCACAGCACATGAGCTGGCATGGAAACCACACTAAAAGGCATGCACAGCAGATGAGCTGTAACAGGCATGCACAGCAGATGAGCTGTAACAGGCATGCACAGCAGATGAACTGTAACAGGCATGCACAGCAGATGAGCTGTAACAGGCATGCACAGCAGATGAGCTGTAACAGGCATGCACAGCAGATGAGCTGTAACAGGCATGCACAGCAGATGAGCTGTAACAGGCATGCACAGCAGATGAGCTGTAACAGGCATGCACAGCAGATGAGCTGTAACAGGCATGCACAGCAGATGAGCTGTAACAGGCATGCACAGCAGATGAGCTGTAACAGGCATGCACAGCAGATGAGCTGTAACAGGCATGCACAGCAGATGAGCTGTAACAGCCATGCACAGCAGATGAGCTGTAACAGCCATGCACAGCAGATGAGCTGTAACAGGCATGCACAGCACATGAGCTGGCATGGAAATCACCCCCAGAATGCAGAACACACAGTAAAAGGCATGCAAACAACCAAGCTCAGCTCCCTACCTTTCCACTTCTTGAGATGCACCAAAAAGGCTCCAAAAACTGCTCCAAAAGGCTCCAAAATCTTCTGCCAATGGCTCCAAATCACGCATGGGGCAGGGGGGCGGATCTATAAACCAGGACACTTTTTTTCGTATTGCGGGAAAAATTCGTAAACCGAGGCATTTTTTCTCAGAAATTTTAATTCGTAAACCGATTTTTCGTTTACCGAGGCGCGCGTTAACCGAGGTCCCACTGTATATATATGAGATGTTATTATATATATATATATATATATATATATATATATATCACTAATCTATACAATATAAACTCACAGTACCCATGTTTACACTGGAAGAAGTGCATAAATATGTCATACATTTTGAACGTTACCCAATCCAACAACCTCTCCTACTTGCCCTTATGGCCCTGAGGTGATAAACCTTGCATTGCAAGACTGTCACTCATGAGAAAAAAAATATTTAAACATACCTTTAAAATACTTTTGTTATTTATATTTATTCTGTTATTTTTATCCTAAAAAAACACATTTAACTACACATACTAATTTGGACACATTACTACAGATTCATGATATTATTAATACTATTAGAAAGGGGCTCCTGTAGGCGGTGCAAAGCTCAGCCGGAGGGAGCTTTGACCGCAGGAGGAAGAGGCCTAGGGATAGGTGGAGTTAGAGGAGTGGCTAGGGAGGTTATTTAGGCTGGTGGCTAAGCTGGAAAACCAGCAGTTGTTTATAAAACTTTATTGAGAAGCATCTTTAGCTGCGTCCCTTTCCCGTTCAGTCCCTTTCCCGTTCAGCCTGCGACATGGCGGCAGTGGAGGAGCTTCTTCAATGGCTCTGTGAGGCTGCAAAAGAGAAGGGGCCTACCTGGTTGGAGGATCAACTTCAATCCTTGCTGGGTTCGTCGGATCCGGTGGTGGAGCAGCTGTCTGTCCGGAAGAGGTCCTTGAGGCAATCCAGGCCTCCATCTAGGCTGAGTCCGGAAGGGAGGAGGTGGTCTTCTGGAGGTAGGAGGTCCGGTCCGGGTCCTGTTAGGAGAAGAGCTGATCCGGAGGTGTTGGACGTTTCTCCAGTGTTGGCAGTTCCTGCAGTGGTGACGTCATCGTCGACAGGGGGCCTCAGAGATCCGGAGCAGGGGGCCTTTTCCGGTCCAGTCACCAAGTCAGTAGGAGGTGCGGGTAAGGTGGCTCACGGCCCAAGCAGGCCTGATTCAGGGGGGGAGGGGCCTTCTGGGGTAGTGAGTGGTATCGGTCCTGGTGGGCCTCTTTGTGCTTTGGGGGGTATTGTGGAGGATAGCGGTAGTGAGGGGGAGGGTTTGTGGGCCCCTGGGCATATAGCTGTAGTGAGTGAGGGTGGGGTGGGTAAGGATCTGCATGGCCTTGAGCTACAGCAGGGCCCAGTTGGGGGGAGTCAGGTGGGTGTAGGGAGTTTGGTTAAGGGAGTTAGGCCCACAGTGGTCCTGTTAGACTTGGATTATGGGTCAGGAGACAATGGGGAGGAGTTTGAGTTAGACACTGGGGCGGTGGATCTGTTTTTAAATTCCTCTGATGAGGAGTGTGTGTCCCCTTCTCCTGCGTCCCTGGGTAACCCAGTTAGCTGTTTTGGGGGGCAGGGGGATAAGTCATTTCCTGAGGGTGGGCCAGGTGTGTTTCAGCCTCATCATAAAGTTCTGTCGCCTTCCAAGGGGGAGAGGGATAGGGAAGCTGGTGTCTCACATGTCAGTTTTTCTTTTACAGACTCTAGTCCCACTGTACAGCAATTGGGGCCTACTGGGGTACCTCCTAGTCTTGGCCCTAAACAGGGTGAGGGGCCTGACTTAAGGGTGGCTGATACGGCGTTGTCTAGGTCCTGTTTATGCTCAATTGGGCCTTTGGGGATGCATTTGACTTCAGAAGTAAGGGAAAAGATATGTAAGAGGGAATTTATTAAATTGTTCTCCCTTCTTCCGCTTGAGCAGTCTTTTGAGATCCCTGAGGACTCAAAGAACGACATGGCCAATAAGGAAGAAGAGGAGCGGAAGAAACGGTATAGAAAGTTGCCTAAAACATTCACCAATTGGTTCCAGGCCTTTGTAATCTATGCAAGTGTTTTTACAAGTAGGTTTCCGGAACAGGGTGGAGCATTGTTCTGTTACCTAGATGAGGTTGCTGCTGCTCAGCATACGTATCGGGGAATGGCCTGGTGGTCATACGATGAGCAGTTCAGGCAACGGCTTTCGGTTAAACCAGAAATGAAGTGGGACGACCGGGACATGGGGTTGTGGCTCAAAATAATGACACCTTTGCGAGCTTCCCAGTCCTTTCGGTCTGGTGCTGGTGTCCCCTCTAGTAGTGGGTCATCAGCGGCGGTTAGAAAAGGGTACTGCTTCGCATATAATGAAAAATTGTGTAAGTGGGGGGCAGTGTGTAAATTTAGACACAAATGCTTGGGGTGTGGGGGCTCCCACCCCTATGCAAAGTGTTTCCGCAAAGGTAAAACGGGTGGTATCGGGGATGCGTCTGTCAAAGGGGGTGAGTCCAGTGAGCCTTGGCGCAATGGAGCCTTGGCTCGACCGGTACGCTAGGCGTCGGGGTTGTTTTGAGAAGGCGGCTTTGTTATGGCATGGTTTTCAGTTTGGTTTTATAATCCCTTCTCAAGGCGGATGTGGGGTGTTTAGGGGTAATTTGAAGTCTGCTCGCTTGTGGCCGGGGGTTGTCCTCGACAAGCTACAGAAAGAGGTGTCTTTGGGTCGCATGGTGGGTCCGTTTGATGGTCCTCCCATTGCGGATTTGAGGATTTCACCACTTGGGGTGGTACCAAAAAAGGAGCCTGGAAAGTTCAGGTTAATTCATCATTTATCATTTCCTAAAGGAGGATGGTATTCCTCAGGAGTTGTCTGTCTGTCAAATATGCGTCTTTTGATCAGGTGGTTAGTTTAGTGAGGGAGGCTGGTCCTTCAGCTTTACTAGCAAAAATTGATATTGAGGCGGCTTTTAGGCTGTTGCTAGTGCACCCGACGTCGCATCATCTTTTAGGTTGTTGTGTGGATGGCAATTACTATGTTGACTTGTGTTTGCCCATGGGATGCTCCATCTCATGTTCGCTTTTTGAGCATTTTAGCACGTTTCTTGAATGGGTGGTAGTGGAAAGGTCGGTTTTTCGTCATTGGTTCATTGGAAAGGTTTTTTGTCATTGGTTCACTACCTTGACGATTTTTTGTTTGTCGGCTCGGCTGGTTCGGGGGTTTGTAAACTGTTGAGAGATGTTTGCTATCACATGGCAGCTGACTTTGGTGTGCCAATTGCATTGGAGAAATCTGAGGGACCAGTTACGTCCCTCGATTTCTTGGGCATTACAATCGATTCGGTTAACATGGAATGTAGGCTTCCAATTGGCAAGGTCTCTGATCTGTTAGAGGTTATTGATAATTTTTTGTTGGCAAAAAAGGTGATGCTTAGAGAACTGCAATCCCTAGTGGGCAAGTTTAATTTTGCGTGCAGAATTATCCCAATTGGGAGAGTTTTGTGCTGGAGGTTGTCATTGGCTACCGCTGGGATTACGAAGCCGCACCATTTTGTTCGGCTCTCCAAGGAGCTGAAGGATGATTTGAGGGTTTGGAGGCATTTTTTGTTGGGTTTTAATGGCTTTACATTGATTCAGGAGGTAAGGGTGTCTAATGTTGAACTGGGACTCGTGACGGATGCAGCGGGTAGTTGTGGTTTTGGGGCTTACTTCATGGGCCACTGGTGTGCTGCTGAGTGGCCGGATGCCTGGTATACTTTGGGTTTGATAAAGAATCTAGTGTTTTTGGAGTTGTTCCCGATTGTGGTTGCCCATTTGTCTGGGAGGTTGATTTGCGTAATCATAATATGGGAGTCGTGTATGCTTTAAATACATTGATGGCTACGTCTTTGCCTGTTTTGAGATTGTTACGTCTGCTTGTGCTGAAATTTTTGAAGATGAATGTTTGCATTAGTGCCAAACATATTCCTGGTGTTTTTAATTCTATAGCAGACTCCCTCTCTCGCTTTCAGTGGCAGCGGTTCTGGGAATTGGCTCCTCATGCAGAAGTGGAGGGTACCCGTGCCCAAGTTCCATGTGGCGGCTTGGAGTGGAGGACTGGTAAGGAATTCACTAGCGCCAGGTACTTGGGCGGCTTACTCTAGTGTGTGGGGTGACTGGGAATCCAGGTTGTATTCTGCAGGGGTTCAGGAAGGGGCATCAGACCTTACAGGTTTTCTGTTGGAATGGATGTGGGAATGGGGGGCGGCTCGCTTGTCGTCTTCCGCAATGGATAGACGTTTGTCAGCTTTAGCTTTCCGTTTTAAGCTATTGGGTTTGAGAGATATTGCCAAGGGTTTTTGTGTTCGGCAAGTTTTAAAAGGCTTGAAGAGGGGTTCGGTCGAGTCTCCTCCTGATAGTAGGCGTCCTATTACCTTCCTGCTACTACAGAAGTTATATACAGTTTTAGAGGAAGTGTGCTTGTCAGATTTTGAGGTGTGTTTGTTCCGTGTGGCTTTTGTTTTAGCCTTTTTTGGGGCATTTTGAATTTCGGAGCTGGTTAGTAGGAATTTAGCTTCCATGGGTGGTTTGGCTTTTTCAGATGTGTCCTTGTTGGAGTCAAGGGTTGAGTTGTTTTTGAGGAGAAGTAAGATGGACCAGTCGGGTAGGGGTAAGATGATTGTCCTTTTTTCCCAGTGGTTCCAAGGTTTGTCCTTGCATGTGTTTGAGGGTTTATTTAGGTTTTCGCCCGGTGATGGGGGTTCATTGTTGGTCCACCAAGATGGTAGGCCGTTGTCACAGTTTCAGTTTCGGGCGGTTCTTAACAAGTCGTTGACTCATTTGGGTTTCAATCCCAGGGATTTTGGGTCACATTCATTCCGCATAGGGGCGGCAACTGAGGCTTCAGTGAGAGGTTTGTCCGATTCGGTGGTTAAGGGCATTGGTAGGTGGGGATCTGGTTGTTTCCGACGGTATGTCCGTCTGCGTCTGGAGTTGACTGTATAGTGTGGTGGTGTTGTCAAATTCTTTTCTGTTTTCTAGGTATGGAGCGTTTGTGGTTGATCGGACACTCTTTTATTTATTGGACTCGGAGAGCGGCCATGGTGAAGGGGGATGGATTACAGTTAGTTACTCCCAAGTCTTGAGGCGATGTTAAATGGTTCGGTGTCAGGGGGCTTCGTTGGGACGGGTTGTTGCCGTTGGTCGTGGATTACTGCAGGCGTTTTCAGCCCCCAACTCTGTTGTTGATCCATGCTGGAGGCAAGGATCTTGGTTTTATGCCCCAGAGGGAGTTGGTGATGAGTATGAAAAGGGACATTGGGAGGTTGGTGGAGTTGTTCCCAGGATTGAGGATTATCTGGTCTGACATTTTGCCCAGGATGGTTTGGAGGGCAGCTTGGGACCCTGTGCATTTGGACAAAAGCAGAAGGAAGGTTAATAAGCTTATGGGGTCATTTGTTAGGAGGATTGGTGGTTCAGTGGTCCATCATCCGGACTTAGCGGAGGTGGGTCAGGGCGAATTTTATTTGCCGGACGGGGTGCATTTAAATTACTTCAGGCTGCAGTTGTTTATCCTTGACTTCAAGGAGGCAGTGTGTTCCACTGCAGGGTTGGCGGGACTGGGCTGAGGTTTCAGGCCAGTCTGTGGCGGGGGTGCTAGTCCTTACAATTACAGGAGATTATGGCCAATTTGTTAGCGTGATGGTATTTTGCATTCCCATGGGGGAATGCAAGATGGGGGTCTCTAAGGGCAAGGGGTTCCTTAGAGATTTATGTTGATTATCGATGACGGGATCACTTGCATGGTTGGGTCCAGTGGATGGATTGACGGCCATAGGTTGCAAAACTATTAGAATGGACTAGCACCACTGTTTTTTATGTGTAATGTGTTTACAATTATTTGCACTGTTATTTATGGAGTTATTAAAGTTTTATAAAAGTTATTTATTGAATAAAGGAGCTGCGGCCATTTTGCACCAACGCTAAGTCTGTTTGTCTTTATTTAATGGGCTGGGTTTTATTGTTAAAGTGTTATTCATGTGTTGTTTGTTGGTAAAGGCCGGAACTTGACGACATAAAAGGTCAAGTAAGTTGCATAAGGGGTTAACAATACTAGCTACAAATTGTATAAATTGCACATACAGTACTATACATCACACCCATTTTCTTGATAAACTGTTAGATCCTTAGGGGCCTATCTATCAAGCTCCGAATGGCCGTGAGTCAGCAAGGGGCGGCGTTGCACCAGCAGTTCTTGTGAGTTGCTGGTGCAATGCTGAATACAGAGAGCATTGCTCTCCACATTCAGCGAGGTCTTGCGGACCTGATCCGCACTGTCGGATCAGGTCCGCAAGACCTTTCTTAAATAGGGGCCATTGTATCTTATCAAACAGAATGTGAACAGGCTGATTAAGGACAGGGAAGAATTCACACACGCTCCTCCCCATATTAATAAGGCATCGTTCAAATAATAACAGTGGAATCACAATATAAATTCACTGTAAACCCAATTAAATAAGTTTAGTCTGCAACTATTTTTAAGAAGGATATTTTTTATTTATCTATAACAGAGAATATACATAAAGAATTGTGTTTGTGGTGGTTTTTTTCATATAGCCAATTTGCACTTCTGTGTATAGAATGTGTTCTTTTTGTCATGATCTGATAGTTATAGAGCCTATAACATTCTGCTACTTTAAGTCACTCAGCAAAACAGTATCTTCATTTGTTTAGCTCTTCTGCAAAAGGCAATTATGACTTTTTCTACTTAACTAAGAAAACATGAAAATCAATAGCATAAATAAAAAGGAAATTTATGCTTACCTGATAAATTTATTTCTTTTACGATATGACGAGTCCACGGATTTCATCCTTACTTATGGGATTACGCCTCCTTGTCAGCAGGAGGAGGCAAAGAGCACCACAGCAGAGCTGTGTATATATAGCTCCTCCCTTCCCTCCCACTCCAGTCGTTCGACCGAAGTTAGGAAGAGAAAGGAAAAGCCAAGGTGCAGAGGTGACTGAAGTTTAACAAAAAATAAATACCTGTCTTAGAAATGACAGGGTGGGCCGTGGACTCGTCATATCGTAAAATAAATTTATCAGGTAAGCATAAATTTCCTTTTCTTTTGCAAGATATGACGACGAGTCCACGGATTTCATCCTTACTTATGGGATACAATACCAAAGCTATAGGACACGGATGAAAGGGAGGGACAAGACAGGAACCTAAATGGAAGGCACCACTGCTTGAAGAACCTTTCTCCCAAAAACAGCCTCGGCCGAGGCAAAGGTATCAAATTTGGAAAATTTGGAAAAAAGTGTGAAAAGACCACCAAGTTGCAGCCTTGCAAATCTGTTCAACAGAAGCATCATTTTTAAATGCCCATGAGGAAGCCACAGCCCTAGTAGAATGAGCCGTAATTCTTTCAGGAGACTGCTGTCCAGCAGTCTCATATGCAAACGGATGATACTCTTCAGCCAAAAAGAAAGAGAGGTAGCCGTAGCTTTTTGGCCCCTACGTCTTCCAGAAAAAAACAACAAATAATGAAGATGATTGACAAAATTCTTTAAAAAAACTTCAGGGCACGGACCACGTCCAAGTTATGCAACAGACGCTCCTTCTTAGAAGAAGGATTAGGACACAAGGAAGGAACAACAATTTCCTGATTAATATTCTTATTAGAAACCACCGTATGAAGGAAACCAGGTTTGGTACGTCAAACCACCTTATCAGAATGGAAAATAAGATAAGGAGAATCACATTGTAAAGCTGAAAGCTCAGAAACTCTGCGAGCAGAAGAAATAGCAACCAAAAATAAAACTTTCCAAGATAACAACTTAATATATATGGAATGCATGGGTTCAAACGGAACCCCTTGAAGAACATTAAGAACTAAATTCAAACTCCAGGGTGGAGCAATTGGTCTAAACACAGGCTTGATTCTAGTCAGAGCCTGACAAAAAGATTGAACGTCTGGAACATCTGCCAGACGCTTCTGTAGCAAAATCGACTAAGCAGAAATCTGTCCCTTTAAGGAACTTGCTGACAACACTTTCTCCATTCCTTCTTGGAGAAAAGATAAAATCCTGGGAATCCTAACCCTACTCCATGAGTAGCCCTTGGATTCGCACCAATAAATATATTTACGCCATATCTTATGGTAAATCTTTCTGGTAACAGGCTTACGTGCCTGAATCAAGGTATCAATGACCGAATCAGAGAACCCTCGCTTAGATAAAATCAAGCGTTCAATCTCCAAGCAGTCAGCTGCAGAGAAACCAGATTCGGATGATGGAAGGGTCCCTGAATGAGAAGGTCCTGCCTCAATGGAAGCTTCCACGGTGGCAGAGAGGACATGTCCACTAGATCGGCATACCAAGTCCTGCGAGGCCATGCAGGAGCGATGAGAATCACTAAAGCCCTCTCCTGTTTGATCCGAGCAATCACCCGGTGAAGGAGAGCAGACGGTGGAAACACATAAGCTAGGTTGAACAACCAAGTGACTGCCAAGGCATCTATCGGTTCGGCCTGAGGATCCCTGGACCTGGATCCGTATCTCGGGAGTTTGGCATTCTGACAAGATGCCATAAGATCCAGCTCCGGTCTGCCCCATCTGAGAATCAGAGTGGCAAATACCTCCGGATGGAGTTTCCATTCCCCCGGATGAAACGTCTGTCTGCTCAAAAAGTCCGCTTCCCAGTTGTCCATTCCTGGGATGTAGATTGCTGACAGATAACAAGAGTGAGCCTCCGCCCACCGAATTATCTTGGATACTTCTGTCATCGCTAAGGAACCCCTTGTTCCTCCCTGATGATTGATGTAAGCCACAGTCGTGATGTTGTCCGACTGAAAGCGTATAAATTTGGTCGAAGCCAACTGAGGCCAAGCCTGAAGCGCATTGAAAATTGCTATCAATTCCAGAATATTGATTGGAAGTAGAGACTCCGACCGAGTCCACACCCCCTGAGCCTTCAGGGAATTCCAGACTGCACCCCAGCCTAGTAGACTGGCGTCCGTTGTCACTATCACCCATGAGGGTTTGTGGAAGCACGTCCCTTGGGACAGATGATCCAGCGACAACCACCAAAGAAGAGAGTCTCTTGTCTTCTGATCCAGATCTATCTGAGGAGACAAATTTGCATAATCTCCATTCCACTGCCTGAGCATGCTCAGATGTAGTGGTCTGACTGATGGCCGAGGATTGGACTGAAGGGCTCGGCATGTATTCAGAATCTTTAACTTTCTGACTTCCGTCAAGAAAATTTTCATGGATATAGAATCTATTAGAGTTCCCAAGAAAGGAACCCTTGTCTGTGGAATTAGTGAACTCTTTTCTAGATTCACCTTCCACCCATGAGTCCTCAGAAAGGACAGAACCATGTCTGTATGAGATTTTGTCAGTTGATAAGATGACGCCTGGATCAGAATATCGTCCAGATAAGGCGCCACTGCAATGCCCCACGGTCTGAGAACCACCAGTAGCGACCCTAAAACCTTCGTGAAGATCCTGGGTGCTGTGGCCAACCCAAAGGTAAGAGCCACGAACTGAAAATGTTTGTCCAGGAAGGCAAAACTTAGGAACTGGTGATGATCCTTTTGGATAGGAATATGAAGATATGCATCCTTTAAATCCACGGTAGTCATATATTGACCCTCCTGGATCAATGGAAGAATGGAAGAATCTTAAAGGATGGGACTCTGAGAAACTTGTTTAGACTCTTGAGAAATAGGTCGGAATGTTCCCTCTTTTTTGGGAACCACGAAAAGATTTGAGTAAAACCCCTGCACCTGTTCCTGTATTGGAACGGGACGAATTACTCCCATAGTAGAGAGGTAAGAACGCCTCTTTTTTTATCTGGTCTACAGACAATCGTGAAAGTAGAAACCTCCCCCTTGGGAGAGAATTTTTTTAATTCCAGTTGATACCCTTGGGGCACTATTTCCAGTGTCCAGGGGTCCTGAACGTCTCTTATCCAACCCGAGGCAAAGAGAGTAAGTCTGCCCCCTACTAGATCCGGTCCCGGATTGGGGGCCGCCCCATCATGCTGATTTGGGAGCAGCAGCGGGCTTCTTGGGTTGTTTACCCTTGTTCCAAGCCTGGTTGGGTCTCCAGATGGACTTGGCTTGTGCAAAATTCCCTTCCTGCTTAGCGGAAGAAGAAGAGGGGACTCTCTTGAAATTTCGAAAGGAACGAAAATCATTCTGTTTACCCCTTTGTTTAGCTGCTTTATCCTGAGCTAGGAGATCACCCTTACCTCCCGTAATGTCAGAAATAATTTCTTTCAAGTCAGGCCCGAATAGGGTCTTTCCTTTGAAAGGAATAGCCAAAAGCTTTGATTTAGAGGACACATCAGCAGACCAAGATTTTAACCATAACGCTCTACTCGCTAAAATGGCGAATCCTGCATTCTTAGCCACCAGCTTGGCGATCTGAAAGGCGGCATCCGTAATAAAAAAATTAGCCAGCTTAAGGGCCTTAATTCTATCTAAGATTTCTTCTAAAGGTGTCTCGGTCTTAAGAGACTCTTCTAAGGCGTCAAACCAAAAGGCAGCCGCAGTTGTAACTGGTACAATACAAGCCGTCGGTTGTAAGAGAAAACGCTGATGAATAAATAGCTTTTTTAGACGACCCTCCAACTTTTATCCATAGGGTCTTTGAAAGCACAACTGTCCTCAATAGGAATAGTTGTACGCTTAGCCATGGTAGATATAGCTCCCTCCACCTTAGGGACTGTTTGCCAAGAATCCCGAACAGTGTCAGCTATAGGATACATTTTCTTAAAATTAGAAGGTGAGAATGGGATACCCGGTCTTTCTCATTCCTGCGTAATAATTTCTGAAATTCTCTTAGGAACCAGAAAAATATCAGAGTAAGAAGGAACCTCTAAGTATTTGTCCATCTTACACAATTTCTCTGGTGGTACCACAATAGAGTCACAGTCATCCAGAGTCGCTAAAACCTCCCAAAGTAACAGGCGGAGGTGTTCAAGCTTAAATCTGAAGGACATGACGTCCGAGTCTGTCTGAGGTAACACACTTCCCGAGTCGGAAAGTTCCCCCTCAGACAGAAGTTCCCTACCCCCCCAAATCAGATCCCTGTGAGGGTACATCGGAAATAGCCATCAAAGCATCAGAAGTCGCAGGAACCAAAGTGGCTTCTGTCCTGCTGCGTTTGCCCTGCAACACTGGCAACTTGGATAAAACTTCTGTAAGGGTGGATGACATAACTGCAGCCATATCCTGCAGAGTAAATGAAGTGGACGCGGTTGAGGAACACAGCGTCGCTTGGGTGGGCGTTAAAGGTTGTGACGCTTGGGGAGAAAGTAGCGGCATACCCTGATTCTCATCAGTCTGAGAAGCATCCTTAGACATACTTGCATTAAAGAAAATTTGTTCTTTACATTGTAAGGCCCTTTCAGTACATGAGGGACAAAAAGTAAGAGGGGGTTCCACATTGGCATCTAAACACATAGAACAGGTACTTTCCTGAAGTTCAGCCATGTTAAACAGACTAGCAATAGCAATATTAGTCGTTTTTCCACTTGATATAATTAGCCTTGAAAGTCAAATCTTATAGTAAAATTTTTTAAATAAAAGAAGCCTACTGTGTCTTTAAAAAACAAAAGCGCAATAATTGTTCTGATTGCAGCAATAATAATTTTGCAACAATAAGGAGCGCCATACAAGTTCAGCTATGTACCAAGCTTAATAAAACTCTAGACACTTGCACCTCGCCACAGCTCTACCTGCCCCCAGACAAACACTGAGTCTTCCGTGAGCGGCGCTCCCAAGTCTATTTGTGCCCTTGTATACACAAACTGACTTAGGCCACACCGGAGCCCAGAGACCTGCTGCCGATCGAGAATCCGGATGATAACTGCGCGTCTGAGCGCGCAAAACCAGGCCCCGCCCATCGTGGGCATAACTCGAGTCTAACAGAGACCCGCATGGGAAGAAAAACATGTCGGTTTTCCCATAACCCAAATAACGAAAAACGCCAATGTTCCCCTCTTAAACACACACTCCCCTGACCGGTTATAAGCTACTACAGATAACGATAGCCCTCGGGGAACAATCCACATGTCCCAGCGTCAGCCTACACACAGCATACTCAAGTATAAGTGAACTGCACAAAAAACACAGTTGATGTATCTAGTTTCCCCCGAAGCAAATGACTGAACATACCTCAATGCTGAGTGCAGCATGACACGGTTCCACACACTGAAGATGTTCTTTACACTACCTTCAACCGATCTGTGGTAACCAGCAGGATCTTAGATAAGGTATGCTAAGATCATCAACATCAGGGCAGAAATTAAAATGTCTCCACTCCTCTTGGGAAGTTATTGACTGATGATTTCGCCCTGAGAAAAATAGTACTCACTGGCACCATTTTAAAACAAAAAACTTATTGATTGAAGAATCTAAACTAACACCTCACTTTACCTCTTCCTATAACTAACACAGGCAAAGAGAATGACTGGGGTGGGAGGGAAGGGAGGAGCTATATATACAGCTCTGCTGTGGTGCTCTTTGCCTCCTCCTGCTGACCAGGAGGCGTAATCCCATAAGAAAGAATGAAATCCGTGGACTCGTCATATCTTGTAAAAGAAAACAAATTTACAGCTCAGGCTAGTTCACAGGGGATCATGTCAGTGTATGCAGATCACACTGTTCTCTCGCAGGGTAACGGCATTCACTCCAACTGGTTACAAACTGACCAGTCCCATTGTATGTTAATCTCCACACTCACTCACTCACTCACCCCAAAGCACCGCCAGGCACAAGAAATTCAAACAACCGCCGCACTTTTATAGGACGAACGTCTGGCTTACAGATTAGGCTGCATTTAACTCAACCCTGCTCACGGCACCCCGCCCCTGGGCTAAGAGCTCCCCTGGCCAGCTATTTTTTTTTTATCTGTGTTGTTCACTGCTGCTTGCTGCCAGGGGAACTCTTAGCCTGGGGCATTTGAGGGTAGTTCCGGGACACGGGACATACAGTCCCAGACCGGGACTGTCCTGGTGATACCGGGGCGGGTGGCAACCCTAGTCACCCCAGAGGGACAGGCGACCAGGAGTGCATACTGCAGTATTCTGATATTGTATGTGTATATCACAATGTTACAGTGAGTCTCACATGTCACCCCCAGAGGGACAGGAAACCAAGAGTGCATACTGCAGTTATCCTGAGATTGTCTGTGCATAAGGCAATGCTGCAGTGAGTCTCACATGTCACCCCCAGAGGTAAAGGCAACTAGGAGTGCATACTGCAGTATCCTGAGATTGTCTGTGTATAGGGCAATGCTACAGTGAGTCTCACATGTCACCCCCAGAGGGACAGGAGACCAGGAGTGCACACTGCAGTTATCCTGAGATTGTCTGTGTATAGGGCAATGCTACAATGAGTCTCACATGTCATCCCCAGAGGGACAGGAGACCAGGAGTGCACACTGCAGTTATCCTGAGATTGTCTGTGTATAGGGCAATGCTACAATGAGTCTCACATGTCACCCCCAGAGGGACAGGAGACCAGGAGTGCATACTGCAGTTATACTGAGATTGTCTGTGTATAGGGAAATGCTACAGTGAGTCTCGCGTGTCACCCCCAGAGGTACAGGAGACCAGGAGTGCATACTGCAGTTATACTGAGATTTTCTGTGTATAGAGTAATGCTACAGTAAGTCTCACATGTCACCCCCAGAGGGACAAGAGACCAGGAGTGCATACTGCAGTTATACTGAGATTGTCTGTGTATAGGGTAATGCCACAGTGAGTCTCACATGTCACCCCAGAGGGACAGGAGACCAGGAGTGCATACTGCAGTTATACTGAGATTGTCTGTGTATAGGGCAATGCAACAGTGAGTCTCACATGTCACCCCCAGAGGGACAGAAGACCAGGAGTGCATACTGCAGTTATCCTGAGATTGTCAGTGTATATCACAATGCTACAGTGAGTCTCACATGTCACCCCCAGAGGGACAGAAGACCAGGAGTGCATACTGCAGTTATCCTGAGATTGTCTGTGTATAGGGCAATGCTACAGTGAGTCTCACATGTCACCCCCAGAGGGACAGAAGACCAGGAGTGCATACTGCAGTTATCCTGAGATTGTCTGTGTATATCACAATGCTACAGTGAGTCTCACATGTCACCCCCAGAGGGACAGGAGACCAGGAGTGCATACTGCAGTTATACTGAGATTGTCTGTGTATAAGGCTTTCATTTCACCTGTAAGCAGCTTTTTGGTAAAGCAAACAAGCAAGCAGACCCTAATTCTGAGCTCTGTTCTGCTGTCTCTCTGAGACAGCCATATATCCTGATTTGCAGAATTTCCCTTAAAACCACCTATATACTGCCCATACATGCTCATAACACCACCCAGACATGCCCACAAGCCACCCAGACACACCCACAAGCCACCCAGACACACCCACAAACCACCCAGACACACCCACAAACTTCACAGACACGCTCACAAACCACACAGACACAACCATGAGCCAGCACACTATCAACCCATGACCTCACTCCCTCCGAGCACAGCCCTGTTCACAAAATGGCACTTGCCCCCTCAACCTCCTGAGTCCCCAGTACCTAGACACACATGTTGGGACATATGTTGCAGGGGGTATATCCACAGACTGCTCAGAAATAGCAAAACCCTGCAAATTTTACAAACAAAATTATAGTATGAAAAAAATTTTGTTTGCATATTTTTGTAATGCAGCGCTTAATTGTTTATATACAACATGAAAACATAAACACACTGGGCCAGTGGAACGCAACTTAATGCTTCAGCTTGAGCGTTAATTGTGCTAGAAGTAAGCTTTTTGTGCTTATCGGGTTGCACTCTTATTACAAGTTGAAAGTAAACTGTTTTCTCTCTCATGTTAACCCGACAAACGCAAAAAGCTGAAGTTAGAATATCGTGTGCACATTCACGTATTCCCCTATAGAAGTCAATGGAGAAAAAAGGTGGAAAAACACCCAACTCTTGCACAAACCCAATCGCATAGTCTCATTTGCGCTAACCCAACATAAAAATTATGAATATTTCATATTCCAATGTTCTTCAAATAACAGAATATGTTCTATTTATTCAGAAATAACTATTTCTACATATATCTGATGGGTTTTTTTTTGGTACAATTTATATCTATACCTATATATATATATATATATATATATAATATATAGGTACAGATATATACAGATATATATAGGAATATCTATTTAGAAATACATAGAACATATTCTGCTATGTGCAGAACATTAGAATGTCAAATATTTACAGTAAATATATAGTTAAAAAACCTTTGTTAAAAATGAATATTGCATTTCACTCCTGTTGTGAAAAAACAACTTACCTTTTAATCTTCACAGCAGCTCCAGCTTCCTCCGGTCGTTGCAAGCCATTTCTGATGTCAGAAATGATGGATAGGTCATCCTCCAATCAGTGTCTGATTCAACGCCGTTATTGGAGGAAGCCGGATTCCTCATTTTAGACCCAGGAAGAGGCTTTGCGACGGGTGGAGGAAGCTGGAGCTGCTGTGAAGATTAAAAGGTAAGTTTTTTTTTTTTTCTCAACAGGAGTGAAATGTAAATTTTGATGAATTAAAGTGCCCCTGTTTTTAATCGAATTTTTAAAAAACGGGCACTTTAGCATCAAAATTGGCATTCACTTTAAAGTGAATGTCAAGTTAGCTATATAAGCAAAGGTGAAATGATAGTATTGAAAAATGAATGAGAGTTTCATTCATGAAATCGTTAGTAGATACTTATCTTCAGAGATATTTCCCTATAAACACTACACGGCTAATAGCTGAGG
This sequence comes from Bombina bombina, assembly GCF_027579735.1. Taxonomy (NCBI): domain Eukaryota; kingdom Metazoa; phylum Chordata; class Amphibia; order Anura; family Bombinatoridae; genus Bombina; species Bombina bombina. The sequence goes on from NC_069506.1 coordinate 286,692,168, forward strand.
CTCCGGTCACCATTTTCAGAATTTGATTGACCGATGAATCATCTGCAATCAACTAATCGTTGTTCATTTTTTCAATATTATCGTTTCAATTTTGCTTATATAGCTAACTTGACATTCACTTTAACTGCAAAGGGCTTCAATGCACTTCTATATATACTTCAATGCACTTCTATATATAAAATTAAACAGCAAAAACAGACATATAGAGTATATATATATATAGAGACATATAGAGTATATATATATATATATATATACAGGGAGTGCAGAATTATTAGGCAAATGAGTATTTTGACCACATCATCCTCTTTATGCATGTTGTCTTACTTCAAGCTGTATAGGCTCGAAAGCCTACTACCAATTAAGCATATTAGGTGATGTGCATCTCTGTAATGAGAAGGGGTGTGGTCTTATGACATCAACACCCTATATCAGGTGTGCATAATTATTAGGCAACTTCCTTTCCTTTGGCAAAATGGGTCAAAAGAAGGACTTGACAGGCTCAGAAAAGTCAAAAATAGTGAGATATCTTGCAGAGGGATGCAGCACTCTTAAAATTGCAAAGCTTCTGAAGCGTGATCATCGAACAATCAAGCGTTTCATTCAAAATAGTCAACAGGGTCGCAAGAAGTGTGTGGAAAAACCAAGGCGCAAAATAACTGCCCATGAACTGAGAAAAGTCAAGCGTGCAGCTGCCAAGATGCCACTTGCCACCAGTTTGGCCATATTTCAGAGCTGCAACATCACTGGAGTGCCCAAAAGCACAAGGTGTGCAATACTCAGAGACATGGCCAAGGTAAGAAAGGCTGAAATACGACCACCACTGAACAAGACACACAAGCTGAAACGTCAAGACTGGGTCAAGAAATATCTCAAGACTGATTTTTCTAAGGTTTTATGGACTGATGAAATGAGAGTGAGTCTTGATGGGCCAGATGGATGGGCCCGTGGCTGGATTGGTAAAGGGCAGAGAGCTCCAGTCCGACTCAGACGCCAGCAAGGTGGAGGTGGAGTACTGGTTTGGGCTGGTATCATCAAAGATGAGCTTGTGGGGCCTTTTCGGGTTGAGGATGGAGTCAAGCTCAACTCCCAGTCCTACTGCCAGTTTCTGGAAGACACCTTCTTCAAGCAGTGGTACAGGAAGAAGTCTGCATCCTTCAAGAAAAACATGATTTTCATGCAGGACAATGCTCCATCACACGTGTCCAAGTACTCCACAGCGTGGCTGGCAAGAAAGGGTATAAAAGAAGAAAATCTAATGACATGGCCTCCTTGTTCACCTGATCTGAACCCCATTGAGAACCTGTGGTCCATCATCAAATGTGAGATTTACAAGGAGGGAAAACAGTACACCTCTCTGAACAGTGTCTGGGAGGCTGTGGTTGCTGCTGCACGCAATGTTGATGGTGAACAGATCAAAACACTGACAGAATCCATGGATGGCAGGCTTTTGAGTGTCCTTGCAAAGAAAGGTGGCTATATTGGTCACTGATTTGTTTTTGTTTTGTTTTTGAATGTCAGAAATGTATATTTGTGAATGTTGAGATGTTATATTGGTTTCACTGGTAAAAATAAATAATTGAAATGGGTATATATTTGTTTTTTGTTAAGTTGCCTAATAATTATGCACAGTAATAGTCACCTGCACACACAGATATCCCCCTAAAATAGCTATAACTAAAAACAAACTAAAAACTACTTCCAAAACTATTCAGCTTTGATATTAATTAGTTTTTTGGGTTCATTGAGAACATGGTTGTTGTTCAATAATAAAATTAATCCTCAAAAATACAACTTGCCTAATAATTCTGCACTCCCTGTATTTATTTATTTATATATATACTCTATAATGTCTGTATTTATATATATATATATATATATATATATATATATATATATATATATATATATATATATATATATATATTCTCTAATGTCTGTATATATAAATATACTCTCTAATGTCTGTATTTTTGTGCTGCACTGTTGGATGCATTTTCCTTATAAGGTTCTTCCTTTGTGCACTGTTAATATTATATGTAGCAGATTCCGTGGCACTATACAGGGGGTACAAAACTAAAGATAAGCTTCTTCTGATTTGCTGACCTTTTGTGGTGTACACCATTTTCCATCCTGTATTGTATCCTGAGCCATCAGTTGTGAAGACAAGATCCACGTTATGGCTGCGTGTGTCTATGTCTGCCGGTATGGTATTTCCACAGAGAGGGGCGAGGGTCTTCCCCCCAGCTATGATCTGCAATAGATAACACAGTGACGTTACCAGCCAATACCCATTGTCAGTGAAAAATGTGCTTGGTGTAGTTATCTGTAATGCAGAAATATAGTCAGAGAAGTCAGCTCCCCATATCAATGCTCGCATCACCGGCAAATACACAATCATCTTTATAGAAGGTGACTTCTGCAACATTTAGCTTTAGTGCTAGGCCTAGGGTTAGGAATATGATTTTGGATAGTGCTAGGGTAAGTAGAATCATTAGGGTTAGGAGTATGATTAGGGTTGGGTTTAAGGTTAATGCTAGTGCTAGGCCTAGGCTTATGAGTATGATTAGAGATAGACTTAAGGTTAATGCTAGTGCTAGGCCTAGGGTTAGGAGTATGATTAGGGATATACTTAAGGTTAATGTTAGTGCTAGGCCTAGGGTTAGGAGTATGATTAGGGATATACTCAAGGTTAATGCTAGTTCTAGGCCTAGGGTTAGGCGTATGATTAGGGATAGACTTAAGGTTAATGCTAGTGTTAAACCTAGGGTTAGGAGTATGATTAGGGATAGACTTAAGGTTAATGCTAGTGCTAGGCCTAGGGTTAGGAGTATGATTAGGGATATACTTAAGGTTAATGTTAGTGCTAGGCCTAGGGTTAGGAGTATGATTAGGGATATACTCAAGGTTAATGCTAGTTCTAGGCCTAGGGTTAGGCGTATGATTAGGGATAGACTTAAGGTTAATGCTAGTGTTAAACCTAGGGTTAGGAGTATGATTAGGGATAGACTTAAGGTTAATTCTAGGCCTAGGGTTAGAAGTATGATTAGGGGTATACTTAAGGTTAAGGCTAGTGCTACGGTTAGTAGAATCATTAGGGTAAGGAGTATGATTAGGGTTAAGGTTTAAGGTTAATACTAGAGTTAGGAGTATGATTAGGGTTGGGTTTAAGATTAGGGTTAGGAGTATGATTAGGGTTGGGTTTAAGGTGAATGCTAGGGTTAGGAGTATGATTAGGGTTGGGTTTAAGGTGAATGCTAGGGTTAGGAGTATAATTAGGGTTAAAGTAGGTTTGGGGTTAATTTAAAGGTTAATGCTAGGGTTAGGGTTGGGTTAAAGGTTAATACTAAGGTTAGAAGTATTTTTAGGGTAAGAGTTGGGTTTAAGGTTAATACTATGGTTAGGGTTATTATTATGATTAGGGTTGGGTTTAAGGTTAATGCTAGGGATAGGATTAGGCCTAGGGTTAGGAGAATGATTAGGGTTAGACTTAAGGTTAGTGTTAGGGTTAGTAGTAGGGTTAGGGTTAGATTTAAGGTTAATACTAGGGTTAGGAGTATGATTAGGGTTAGGTTTAAGATTAGGGTTAGGATTATTAGTAGGATTATGGTTAGTTTAAGGGTTAGGGTTGGGTTGAAGGTTAATATTAGGGTTAGGAGTATGATTAGGGTTAAGTTTAAGATTAGGAGTATGGTTATGGTTAGTTTAAAGGTTAATGCTAGGGATATACTTAAGGTTAATGCTAGTTCTAGGCCTAGGGTTAGGCGTATGATTAGGGATAGACTTAAGTTTAATGCTAGTGTTAAGCCTAGGGTTAGGAGTATGATTAGGGATAGACTTAAGGTTAATTCTAGGCATAGGGTTAGAAGTATGATTAGGGGTATACTTAAAGTTAAGGCTAGTGCTACGGTTAGTAGAATCATTAGGGTAAGGAGTATGATTAGGGTTAAGGTTTAAGGTTAATACTAGGGTTAGGAGTATGATTAGGGTTGGGTTTAAGATTAGAGTTAGGGTTAGGAGTATGATTAGGGTTAGGGCTATGATTAGGGTTAGGAGAATGATTAGGATTGGGTTTAAGGCTAAAGATAAGGGTAGGAGTGGAGTTAATTTAAAGGTTAATACTAGGGTTAGGATTGGGTTTAAGATTAATCCTAGGGTTAGGAGTATGATTAGGGCTACACTTAATGTTAAAAATAGGGTTAGGAGTATGATTAGGTTTAGTGTTTGGTTTAAGGTGAATGCTTGGGTTAGGAGTATAATTAGGGTTGGGTTTAAGGTGAATACTAGGGTTAGGAGTATGATTAGGGTTAGAGTTTAAGGTTAATGCTAGGGTTAGGAGTATGATTAGGGTTAACAGTAGTTTTGGGGTTAATTTAAAGGTTAATACTAGGGTTAGGGTTGGGTTAAAGGTTAATACTAAGGTTAGAAGTATTTTTAGGGTTAGGGTTGGGTTTAAGGTTAATACTAGGGTTAGGGTTATTATTATGATTAGGGTTGGGTTTAAGGTTAATGCTAGGGATAGGATTAGGCCTAGGGTTAGGAGAATGATTAGGGTTAGACTTAGGGTTAGTAGTAGGGTTGGGGTTAGACTTAAGGTTAATGCTAGGGTTAGGAGTATGATTAGGGTTAGTTTTAAGATTAGGGTTAGGATTATTAGTAGTATTATGGTTAGTTTAAGGGTTAGGGTTGGGTTGAAGGTTAATACTAGGGTTAGGAGTATGATTAGGGTTGTGTTTAAGATTAGGAGTATGGTTATGGTTAGTTTAAAGGTTAGGGTTAGGAAGATGATAAGGGTTAAGAGTATGATTAGGGTTGGGTTTAAGGTTAATGCTAGGGATAGGGTTAGGCCTAGGGTTAGGGTTAGGAGTGGGGTTAATTTAAGGGTTAGGGTTGTGTTTAAGGATAATACTAGGGTTAGGAGTATGATAAGAGTAAGACTTAAGGTTAATACTAGGGTTAGGAGTAGGATTAGGGTTGGGTTTAAGGTTAATGCTAGGGTTAGGAGTATGACTAGGGTTGGGTTTAAGGTGAATGCTAGGGTTAGGGTTGGGTTTAAGGTGAATGCTAGGGTTAGGAGTATGATTAGGGTTAAGGATTAAGGTGAATGCTAGGGTTAGGAGTATGGTTAGGGTCAGGGTTGGGTTTAAGTTTAATTCTAGGGCTAAGAGTATGGTTAGGGTTGGGTTTAAGGTTAATACTAGAGTTAGGAGTATGATGAGGGTTAGGGTTGGGTTTAAGGTTAATGCTAGGGTTAGGAGTATGATTAGGGTTGGGTTTCAGGTTAATACTAGGGTAAGGAGTATGATTAGGGTTGGGTTTGGGTTTAAGTTTAATACTAGGATTAGGAGTAGGGTTAGGGTTGTGTTTAAGATTAATACTAGGGTTAGGAGTAGGATTAGAGTAAGACTTAAGGTTAATACTAGGGTTAGGAGTAGGATTAGGTTTGGGTTTAAGGTTAATGCTAGGGTTAGGAGTATGACTAGGGTTGGGTTTAAGGTGAATGCTAGGGTTAGGGCTGGGTTTAAGGTGAATGCTAGGGTTAGGAGTATGATTATGGTTAAGGATTAAGGTGAATGCTAGGGTTAGGAGTATGATTAGGGTTGGGTTTAAGGTTAATATTAGGGTTAGTTGTATGGTTAGAGTCAGGGTTGGGTTTAAGTTTAATTCTAGGGTTAAGAGTATGGTTAGGGTTGAGTTTAAGGTTAATACTAGAGTTAGGAGTATGATGAGGGTTAGGGTTGGGCTTAAGGTTAATGCTAGGGTTAGGAGTATGATTAGGGTTAGGTTTAAGGTTAATACTAGGGTATGGAGTATGATTAGGGTTGGGTTAAGGTTAATACTAGGGTTAGGAGTATGATTAGGGTCAGGGTTGGGTTTAAGTTTAATACTATGGTTAGGAGTATGGTTAGGGTTAGGGTTGTGTTAAAGATTAATACTAGAGTTAGGAATATGATGAGGGTTAGGGTTGGATTTAAGGTTAATGCTAGGGTTAGGAGTATGATTAGGGTTGGGTTTAAGGTTAATACTAGGTTAAGGAGTATGATTAGGGTTGGGTTTAAGGTTAATACTAGGATAAGGAGTATGATTAGGGTCAGGGTTGGGTTTAAGTTTAATACTAAGGTTAGGAGTATGGTTAGGGTTATGGCCGGGTTTAAGGTTAATACTAGGGTTAGGAGTATGATGAGGGTTAGGGTTGGGTTTAAGATTAATGCTAGGGTTAGGAGTATGATTAGGGTTGGGTTTAAAGTTAATACTAGGGTAAGGAGTATGATTAGGGTTAGATATGTACGTATGTATACCTGTATATTATATTCATATAGCTACAAAATATATACATAGAAATAAAAATGTATGTGTAGAACATTGGAATGTAAATGATTCATAACTACCTTTTGCATAGATTACAAGTTTTGCGCTAAAGAGGGTGCAAAACGAACGCAACAAAAGTTGCGTTTTGTCACTTTCCATAGCGCTGCCATTACAATTTACAGAAAAGCTGCCTTGTGCGTGTGATATGGTGGCGATAAGCCCCATACCACACAAAATCCAAGGGCTGAGAATAAACCCCAAGTCTAAACACCCCTAATCTGCCGCCCCCGACATCGCCGACACAAAATAAAGTTATTAACCCCTAATCTGCCGCTCCCGACATCGCGGCCACTAATAAAAGTTATTAACCCCTATTCCGCCGTTCCCCAACATCGCCGCCACTATAATAAACTTATTAACCCCTATTCTCCCTCACCCCAACTTCGCTGACACTATAATAAAGCTATTAACCCCTTTTCTGACGCTCCCCGACATAACCGCCACTAAACATAGTTATTAACCCCTAAACCTCTGGCCTCCCACATCACCGCCACTAAATAAACCTATTAACCCCTAAACGGCCACCCCCCCTCATCACAAAAATCTAAATTAACCCCTTAATGACCACAGCACTTTTCCATTTTCTGTCCGTTTGGGACCAAGGCTATTTTTACATTTTTGCGGTGTATGTGTTTAGCTTTAATTTTCCTCGTACTCATTTACTGTACCCACACATATTATATACCGTTTTTCTCGCCATTAAATGGACTTTCTAAAGATACCATTATTTTCATCATATCTTATGAAATATGAGAAAAAAAACACACTTTTTCTAACTTTGACCCCCCAAATTACACATCTACAACCACCAAAAAACACCCATGCTAAATAGTTTCTAAATTTTGTCCTGAGTTTAGAAATACCCAATGTTTACATGTTCTTTGCTTTTTTTGCAAGTTATAGGGCCATAAATACAAGTAGCACTTTGCTATTTCCAAACCATTTTTTTTTTTCAAAATTAGCGCTAGTTACATTAGAACACTAATATCTTTCAGGATTTACTGAATATCCATTGACTTGTATATATTTTTTTTTAGTAGACATCCCAAAGTATTGATCTAGGACAATTTTGGTATATTTCATGCCACCATTTCACCGCCAAATGCGATCAAATACAAAAAATAGTTCACTTTTTCACAAATTTTTTCACAAACTTTCGGTTTCTCACTGAAATTATTTACAAACAGCTTGTGCAATTATGGCATAAATGGTTGTAAATTTTTCTCTGGGATCCCCTTTGTTCAGAAATAGCAGACTTATATGGCTTTGGCGTTGCTTTTTAGTAATTAGAAGGCTGCTAAATGCCACTGCGCACTACACGTGTATTATGCCCAGCAGTGAAAGGGTTAATTAGGGATAGGCTTACCAACATTTTCAGAGGTGAAACTGGGACAACCTGGCACGGTGCCAGTAATTTTCCAGTTAAAAATACATTTGGCAGTTAAAAATAAGTTAAACTAAACACAATTATATTAACATAATTAATGATAATGACCACAGCAGCACAATTATATTAACACAATTAATGATGATGACCCCAGCAGCACAATTATATTAACACAATTAATGATGATAACCCCAGCAGCACAATTATATTAACATAATTAATTACATTAATTATGGTAATTTAATTGTGCTACTGGGCATCATTAATTATGTTAATATAATTGTGCTGCTGGGGTCATCAATCATCATCATTAATTTAATGATTAGTGACCCCAGCAGCACAATTACAATATAATGGAGATATCATAATAAAATATAAATATAACAACACATAGCAGATAGATATGTGGTATGAAAGGAAAAGATCAAGTTAGGTATGTAGTAAACAATGCGTACTTATCCGCAAGAAGATCAGCAAGAAAAATGTTTTTTTTATTTGCTTCAGCGCCCTGCAATGTATTTCTAATGCTTCAGGTAACAGGAAGCCACAGTGTGCAGCCGCACAATGCTTTCTCCTTGAAGGCGCCAAAACAGTGTGAAGCAGAGGCGAAGCACAAGTTATTGGTCGGATTCTGCGACCCGTCTGTTACAAGAATGTGGTGACGTCACGGTCGCACATTTCGACGGGCAGCAGTCCGAGAGAGCTGTAAAAGGAAGCGCATGCGCAACAAAGCTAAGTTCACAGATTTGCCGGTGTTCTATCATTCCAGCTAATTAATCAGACTACGCTAGTCTGATGAATTCGCTGGAATGATTGATAGAACACCGGCGGCCGGGACAAAATGGAAAAATGGGTGGGACACTGGGACAGGAGCTCAAAACAGGGACAATCCCGGTAAAAACGGGACGTATGGTAAACCTAATTAGGGAGCATGTAGGGAGCTTTTTGGGGTAATTTTAGCTTTAGTGTAGTGTAGTAGACAACCCCAAGTACTGATCTAGGCCCATTTTGGTATATTTCATGCCACCATTTCACCACCAAATGCGATCAAATTAAAAAAAAGTTAAATTTTTCACAATTTTAGGTTTCTCACTGAAATCATTTACAAACAGCTTGTGCAATTATGGCACAAATGGTTGTAAATGCTTCTCTGGGATCCCCTTTGTTCAGAAATAGCAGACATATATGGCTTTGGGGTTGCTTTTTGGTACTTAGAAGGCCGCTAGATGCTGCTGCGTATCACACGTTTATTATGGCTAGCAGTGAAGGGGTTAATTAGGTAGCTTGTAGGGAGCTTGCAGGGTTAATTTTAGCTTTAGTGTAGAGCTCAGCCTCCCACCTGAAACATCAGACCCCCTGATCCCTCCCAAACAGCTCTCTTCCCTCCCCCACCCCACAATTACATATGCTGCTGTGTAGAACCCCCCCTTAGCCCCCAACCTGACTGATCCCCCACCAAACAGCTCTCTAACCCTCCCCCTCTGCCTTAATGGGCGCCATCTTGGGTACTGGCAGCTGTCTGCCAGTACCCACTTTAGAATAAAATTGTTGCTTTTTTAATTTTTTCCCCTTTTCTGTAGTGTAGCTCCCCCCCCCCCCCACCAAAGACCAAACCCCCACCCCCTCCTAGATACCTTCGATTGATTCTTTTTCAAAATTAAAATATCCCTTTCTCCTAATTTTATAACACAATCTTTTCTGTAGTGTAGCGGTTCCCAACCGCTCCCACCCCGTGCACGCGCCCGCCCGCTGCCCCCCGTGCATGCGCGCGCGCGTGCCTGTGCGTGCCCCCATCGGTCCCACCCCCGATCCCGCCCCCTCTACATTACCTGGCCCATCGATGACCGCCCACCTCCCAAATCGGCTCCCACCCACCAACGATACCGGCCATCGATGTCCGGTGCAGAAAGGGCCACAGAGTGGCTCTCTCTGCATCGGATGGCCAAGGGGTGTTATTGCAGGATGCCTCAATATCGAGGCATCACTGCAATAACCGGAAAGCGGCTGGAAGCGAGCAGGAAAGCTTCCAGCCGCTTTAAACCCCTAATGTTGTACAGGGTACATCGCTGGTCTTTTAAGACCAGGTTGTGTGCTACGTACCCTGTACGACATGCGTCGTTAAGGGGTTAAACTACCCCCTAACTTTAAATTAAAATTACAATACAATATCCCTATCTTAAAATAAATAAAAACTTACCTGTGAAATTAAAAAAAACCTAAGTTTTAACTAACAATTAAAAGGACACCGAACCCAAATTTTTTCTTTCATGATTCAGATAGAACATGACATTTTAAGCAACTTTCTAATTTACTCCTATTATCAATTTTTCTTTGTTCTCTTGCTATCTTTATTTTAAAAACAGGAATGTAAATTTTAGCAGCCAGCCCATTTTAGGTTCAGCGCCATGGATAGCGCTTGCTTATTGGAGGCTTACATTTACCCACCAATAAGCAAGCATAACCCAGGTTCTCAGCCAAAAATGGGCTGGCTCCTATGCATCACATTCCTGCTTTTTAAATAAAGATAGCAAGAGAATGAAGACAAATTGATAATAGGAGTAAATTAGAAAGTTGCTTAAAATTGCATGCTCTATCTGAATCATGAAATCATTTTTTTTTTGGTTTAGTGTCCCTTTAACCTAACATAACTATTATACTAAAAGTAAAATAACTACTAATTAACTAAACTAAATTAAACATTAAAAAAACTAACATTACTAAAAAATAAAAAATACTAAATTACAAAAAATAACAAAAACTAAATTATGAAAAATAACAAACAAAATTATCCAAAATAAAAACAATTACACCTAATCTAATAGCCCTATAAAAATAAATAAGCCCCCCAAAATAAAAATAAAAACCCTAGCCTACAATAAACTACCAATAGCCCTTAAAAGGGTCTTATGTAGGGCATTGCCCTAAAGAAATCAGCTCTTTTACCTGTAAAAAAAAAAAAAAAAAAAAAAAAGACCCTCCAACAGTAAAACCCACCACCCAACCAACCCCCCAAAATAAAAAACCTAACTCTAACAAAAACCTAAGCTATCTATTGCCATGAAAAGGGCATTTGTATGGGCATTGCCCTTAAAAGGGCATTTAGCTCTTTTGCATTGCCTTAAAAGGGCATTTAGCTCTTTTAAAAAAGCCCAAACACTAATCTAAAAAAAGTTTAAAAAAAAACACCAAACACTAACCTCCGACGATCCACTTACAATTTCTGAAGTCTGGACATCCAGGCAGTGAGAAGTCTTCATCCAGGCGGCGAGGTCTTCATCCATCCAGGTGGTGTCTTCTATCTTCATCCCGGTGGCGCGGAACGGGTCCATCCTTGAAGACATTCGGCGCAGAGCATCCTCTTCATACAGAGGATGCTCTGAATTTTCAATGCAAGGGAGCCTTTTCAAAATGGCATTCCTATTGGCTGATTTGATTTTTGAAATTCAAATCAGCCAATAGGATGAGAGCTACTGAAATCCTATTGGCTGTTCAAATCAGCCAATAGGATGAGAGCTACTGAAATCCTTTTGACTGTTCAAATCAGCCAATAGAATAGGCTGATTTGAATAGCCAATATAATTTCAGGATTGAAGAGGATGTCTTCAAGGATGGACCCGCTTTGCGCCGCCGGGATGAATATAGAAGACGCTGCCGGGATGAAGATAGAAGATGCCGCCTGGTTGAAGATAGAAGACGCCGCCTGGATGGATGAAGACCTTGCTGCCTGGATGAAGACTTCTCACCGCCTGGATGTCCAGACTTCAGAAACTCTAAGTGGATCGTTGAGGGTTAGTGTTGTTTTTTTACTTTTTTTGGGTGTTTTTTTTTAGATTAGGATTTGGGCTTATTTTTAAAGAGCTGAATGCCCTTTGAAGGGCAATGTAAAAGAGCTGAATGCCCTTTTAAGGGCAATGCCCATACAAATGCCCTTTTCAGGGCAATGGGTAGCTTAGGTTTTTGTTAGAGTTAGGTTTTTTATTTTGGGGGGTTGGTTTGGTGATGGGTTTTACTGTTGTGGGGTCTTTGTATTTTTTACAGGTAAAAGAGCTGATTTCTTTAGGGCAATGCCCTACAAAAGGCCCTTTTAAGGGCTATTGGTAGTTTATTGTAGGCTAGGGTTTTTTTTTTATTTTGGGGGGACTTTTTTATTTTTAAAGGGCTATTAGATTAGGTGTAATTGTTTTTATTTTGGATAATTTCTTTATTATTTTTCCTAATTTAGTGTTTGTTATTTTTTGTAATTTAGTATTTTTCATTTTTTGTAATTTTAGACTTAAATTTTTTTAGTAGTGTTAGTTTTGTTTAATGTTTAATTTAGTTTATTTAATTGGTAGTTATTTTAATTTTAGTATAATAGTTATGTTAGATTAATTTATAGTTTAAACTTAGTTTTTTTTAATTTCACAGGTTTGTTTTTATTTATTTTAAGATAGGGATATTGTAATTTTAATTAGGGGGGTTAGGTTTAGGGGTTAGGTTTAGGGGTTAATAGTTTCATTTATTTTTTTGCGATGTGGGGGGCTGGTGGTTTAGGGGTTAATAGGTTTATTTAGTGGCCGTGATGTGGGAGGCCAGATGTTTAGGAGTTAATAACTTTATTTAGTTGCGGCGATGTCGGGGAGCGGCGGAATAGGGGTTAATAGCTTAATTATAGTGATGGCGATGTTGGGGTGCAGGGGAATAGGGGTTAATACCTTTATTATAATGATGGCGATGTCGGGGAGCGGCGGAATAGGGGCTAATAACGTTTATTAGTGGCGGCGATGTGGGGAGTGGCAGATTAGGGGTTAATAAGTTTTAAATAGTGTTTGCTATGCGGAAGGGCGGCAGAATAGGGGTTAATAGGTAGTTTATGGGTGTTAGTGTACTTTGTAACATTTTAGTTATGAGTTTTGTGAAACATTTTTGTTGCGCAAAACTCATAACTACTGGTCTCAGATAGCGGAACGGTATAGGCTGGAACGCAAGCATTTTAGCCTCACCACACAACCTGTAATACTGGCGCTATGGAAATCCCACGTAAAAATGTCATTTTTTGAGTGCAGGATTGACGTTGCGTCACAGGCTAAAATGCTTGCGATACAGCTATATCAACAAGACTCGTAATGGCTGCGTTACTGTTTTGGCAATTTTTTCAGCATTAAAACCGTAACACACAACTCGTAATCTAGCCGTTTGGCTTTAGTGCAGTTGGTGTAACAATATATGCGTTACAGATAGTTATAGGAGCGCCTAAAAGGCTGAGGTAAACCACAGGTTCCTTATAAAGTGTTACGTTCCATAAACAATGGCATCAATATTAATAGATGGGTGAAATGGCCCAATAAGTTCAAAAACTATATAAAATATGTACAAAATTTCTTTAATCAAATAAAACCAAATTATTTTATAAAACACGAGATACAATGTATCTCCTAATATAACTCAATGCTGGCACTGTTCCAGCACATGAGTTTAACACGGTTAGTAAAATCTATTTGTAGGGATTTAAAACAACATCAGATCCAATAGTCAATATAAATGAAAGACTTCGGGATCAAATAAGAACCCTAATCTTGTGGAAGTGTATAGGTTAAAATAAAAGGAAACTAGTGTAAGTGATCTCCTATGATTACCACAAAAGGAACTGTATATGTGATAATATCACACCAGGTGACAATAACTCAGTATATTACTAAATTGCAACAAACAGATACTTTCATAACGATTCAGATGGTAAATAAAAGATATTAGATTATAGATTCCATAACCTTCCTCGACTTAAACATCCAGGTCATTAATGGGAAAATTGAAACATCTACCCATTTCAAGGAAGTGGACTCGAACAACTACATCCATCAGACCAGCTGCCATCATAAAAAATGGATTAATAACATCCCGAAGGGGCAGCTAATGAGAATAAGAAAAAACTGCTCAAGTGAAGAAAAATGGATGGAGCAATCGAGGGTATTAAAGAACAGGTTTTTGGAAAGGGGCTATGATGAAGACCACATTAATAATACCATCAAAGAAATTAGTGTCTTGAAAAGGGACACCCTCCTGAACTACAAACCGAAACGAGATACATTGATGGAAAGGAGTGGAAACATACAAGTACCCTTTATCACTAAATATAGTGAAAATAGAAAAAGAATTGAGGATATCATAAGAAGACATTGGCACCTCTTAAGAGATGATGATATCCTGGGTGAACACCTTCCCACACACCTGAGCTTTATTTACAGAAAATCAGAGAACTTGAAGTCCATCTTGGCTCCAAGCGTCCCAAAAAACAAGAGGAATTCTAACACCTTAGGAGTTATGGGGAAGAGGTTACAAGGTTTTTTCCCGTGCCATCTATGCAAGGCTTGTACCCACGGACTGAAGAGAGATACCTGTAAGTCAAAAATCTCTAAAGAAACATTCAAGATAAGACAAACCTTAAGATGCACAGATCAGTGTGTGATCTACCTTATTGAATGTGGATGTGGTCTACAATATATAGGTCAGACCACCCGCAAACTGAAAGACAGGATCCGTGAACATCTACTCCAAATAAAATGGGAAAAAACTGATGTACCCCTATATAAACACTTTTATGAGGTACACGGAGGTAGCAACAAGAGTCTGAGATATATGGGGATCCACAAATTGACCAAAGATTGGAGGGGAGGCAATATTGAGTCAAGACAACTCAAAAATGAATTAGAATGGATTTTCAAAATGGACTGCATCCACCCCAGAGGGCTAAATGCCAATTTCGAAATGGTACATCTATTTTAGTTATCTGTACATGAATTTCAGAGAAAGCTTCTAGGAAGGATCTACTTCAAAGTTTTATAAAATTATCCTATACTACCACTATCCACATTAGTTTAATTGAGTACTCCATTATTTGCCTTAACACCTAGACTAATCATATAGGTTCATATAGGTCCTTCGATTGAGTCCTACCTTGATCATTATCCTTGATCAGTCTTATCTACATTAGTTTAAATGAGTACTCCATTATTTGCCTGAACACCTAAACTAATCATATAGGTTCATATAGGTCCTTTGATTGAGTCCTACCTTGATATCCAGCTATAATTATGCCTAATTATTAGCAACAATTTAGTATCACTATTTAATATTGTTTACTCTTAGGAATTTGTTTAATAATGTGTGGTTTTATTAATTATTAAGATATTTGTAAGTCCTGGTTGTATATGATCTTAAAATCAAAAATTTTTTTTTAACATAACCCCCAATAGGATTAGATATAATCCCTGTTTTTTAGTTCCTAACAGGAAATCTAAAGCCTCAAGAGATACTGATAGATTTCTGATTCTCAGTATATATTCTTTATATTCTATTTTTTATGTAAGTTGAGCATTTCTATTTTATGTATTAAACTCTTTTAGATATATATATCAAATATATATATACATATATTTTTTATTTTTTATATATTTCTTATCCCAACTAACATTTTCATTATCGGACAGTGAATTATTCCGATACTTAAAATAGGTCCTAATTACGGCCAATCCAAGAACTATAATATACAATATTAAGAGATTTCTATAGTTCAGTTTTACAAATTTATATCCAGATCTCGACTATTAGGAATAATGCCTAAACTCACCTACAGAGTTCCAATCATTTTTAATTTAATGGTTTAATCTCAGAATTAGCTGCCCCTGCTCGCACACACAAGTCTTTTTGTATAGAATAATGTTGCCCACACTCGCCTATTCCTACCCACTTTGAAAATGGCGGTGGCGATATAGACAGGAAAGAGCCCGCAAATTGACTACCGGTCGCGGTAACTTCCTTATTGTACCACGTGACAAAAACGTCACTTCCGGTTGCGGATACTTCCAGTTTGCGAGCACGGTTTTTTGGCTCCATTTGTCAGTGGTTTGGCGCCAACTTTAATTTTGATATCCCCATTTTAGATTAGTATTTAAGGTAGCAAGATATGAGCCTCATCACTGTCTTGAAAAAGGCCCCACTACAGGGCCGAAAAGCGTAGACAATTGGAGAGGTTTGTGAGGCTCATATACCACCAGGACCAAGGCCATTTGGGGTGAGTTGAGAACCAATTGACTCAGTTCCATCAAGCCCTCTGTTTAGTGCACTTTATCTTTTTCCACAGGATTTTCGAGGACCATTGGATTTAAAGACCGATTTCATCTACCTATTACTGGCCCATATTTGGATTTTTTTCTACATTGGACATTGGACTTTGTTTATTAATTTGTTCATTAACATTATGTTGTGTATTACCAAATCGTATGGTTCTTAGTTTGTTTTTATGATTGCTAGATAATAACTGCTCTTTTATTATAGGGTTTAACACGCCCACAAATCAATTTAGGCATTTATTGATTTGTATTTAGACCAATATTCTTAATATTAGTTATTTTTTGGCACATTTTTGTTGACACACATATTACCTTAACTGGTAAATTTCTAACAAGATCATACCGGTATCGATCTTTTTTTCACAAGGCACTACATTTTATGCTTTCTATTTTTCTTTCCATATCTGTTTTTTGTAATTGAATTATTTTTTGCAAAAAAGGTTGATATTTTTGAACTTGCACTGAATGTTTGCATTTTAGTTAACTGTCACGATATTCTGGCAACACTCACCTTTTCATTTAATTATTTTTTATTTTTTATCTTTTATTTACCATCTGAATCGTTATGAAAGTATCTGTTTGTTGCAATTTAGTAATATACTGAGTTATTGTCACCTGGTGTGATATTATCACATATACAGTTCCTTTTGTGGTAATCATAGGAGATCACTTACACTAGTTTCATTTTATTTTAACCTATACACTTCCACAAGATTAGGGTTCTTATTTGATCCCGAAGTCTTTCATTTATATTGACTATTGGATCTGATGTTGTTTTAAATCCCTACAAATAGATTTTACTAACCGTGTTAAACTCATGTGCTGGAACAGTGCCAGCATTGAGTTATATTAGGAGATACATTGTATCTCGTGTTTTATAAAATAATTTGGTTTTATTTGATTAAAGAAATTTTGTACATATTTTATATCGTTTTTGAACTTATTGGGCCATTTCACCCATCTATTAATATTAATGCCATTGTTTATGGAACGTAACACTTTATAAGGAACCTGTGGTTTACCTCAGCCTTTTAGGCGCTCCTATAACTATCTGTAATGCATATATATTCTCTAGGACCTTATTAGGGGGCCCCTTATAGTGTAGCAAGTAAACAGATCTAGGCGCTGTACTATTCACTGAACAGTTGGTGTAACAAGGCATCGAGTTAGCGTGCGATCAATAACTGTTTGTTGTTTTTTTTAACAGCACGCCCCTTTGAAGTCTATGGGGTAGATTTATCATAGTGCGAGCAGACATGATACGATGTAGCGTATCATGTCCGCTGCACATCAATAAATGCCGACAACATACGCTGTCGGCATTTATCATTGCACCAACAGTTCTTGTGAACTACTGGTGCAATGCCGCCCCCTGCAGATTCATGGCCAATCGGCCGCTAGCAATGGATGTCAATCAACCCGATCGTATTTGATCGGGTTGATTTCTGTCCGCGCCTCAGAGCAGACGGACAAGTTATGGAGCAATATAACTTCTGTTTACGGTGAGCCTGTTATTTAGCCCTAATGTTTTCTGTACATTATACTTGTCAGTGTTCTTAAAGTGCCCAGCCTGTTTTTGGTCCAAGTCTGGCCCTGAGCACCAGTCTATATTTGATGTTTTTCAATGGCCAATCTACACTGCCGGTTGCCTTATTTTCAGGAGCGAGTCCTGACATGTAACTAAAATAAACAAGGATAGCCACTGCTGTTTGTTGGTAAAACAGTGTTTTTCAGTTAGGGACAAATATGTAGCAGTTTAGGCTTGTGAAGTCTGCAGAGTGCACTTCCAATTCTCAGAATGAAAATTCCATTCTTATTACAGTTAAATTACAGGAATAGAGTCTGTGCATTTAGCAGAGGGAAATCTAATCCATTTGTGCACCCAGACATCCCCAAAAAGGAAATTTATGCTTACCTGATAAATTGATTTCTTCTACGATACGACGAGTCCTCGGATTCATCCTTACTTGTGGGATATTATACTCCTGCTAAGGGGAAATGGCAAAGAGCACCACAGCAGAGCTGTATATATAGCTCTTCCCTTCTCTCCACCCCCAGTCATTCGACCGAAGGTATAGGAAGAGAAAAGAAAAGCTAAAAGGTGCAGAGGTGACTGAAGTTTTTAAAACAAAAATACAATCTGTCTAAAATGACATGGAGGGCCGTGGACTCGTCGTATCGTAGAAGAAATCAATTTATCAGGTAAGCATAAATTTCCTTTTCTTCTACTAGATACAACGAGTCCACGGATTCATCCTTACTTGTGGGATACAATACCAAAGCAACAGGACACGGATGAACGGGAGGGACAAGACAGATATCTAAACAGAAGGCACCGCTGCTTGAAGAACTTTTCTCCCAAAAATAGCCTCCGAAGAAGCAAAAGTATCAAATTTGGAAAATTTTGAAAAGGTATGAAGGGAGGACAACGTCGCAGCCTTACAAATCTGTTCAACAGAAGCATTGTTTTTAAAAGCCCATGTGGAAGCCACCGCTCTAGTAGAATGAGCTGTAATTCTTTCAGGAGGCGGCTGTCCAGCAGTCTCGTATGACAAACGGATGATGCTTTTCAGCAAAAAAGAAATAGAGGTAGCTGTAGCTTTTTGACCCCTACGCTTTCCAGAATAAACAACGAATAGAGAAGATGTTTGACGGAAATCCTTGGTCGCTTGTAAGTAAAACTTCAAGGCCCGAACCACGCCCGAATTATGTAACAGATGTTCCTTCTTAGACGAAGGATTAGGACACAAGGAAAGAACAACAATTTCCTGATTAATATTCTTATTTGAAACATCCTTAGGAAGGAATCCAGGTTTAGTACGCAAAACCACCTTATCAGAATGGAATATAGGATAAGGCGAATCACATTGTAACGCAGAAAGCTCAGAAACTCTTTGAGCAGAAGAGATAGCAACTAAGAACAAAACTTTCCAGGATAACATCTTAATATCCATAGAATGCATTGGTTCAAATGGAACCCCTTGCAGAACATTGAGAACTAAATTCAAACTCCATGGCGGAGCAACAGGTTTAAACACAGGCTCGATTCTGACTAAAGCCTGACAAAAAGATTGAACGTCTGGGACATCCGCCAGACGCTTGTGTAGTAAAATTGACAAAGCAGAAATTTGTCCCTTTAAGGAACTAGCTGATAATCCCTTCTCCAATCCTTCTTGGAGACAAAATCCTAGGAATCCTAACCCTACTCCATGAGTAGCCCTTGGATTTGCACCAATAAAGATATTTACGCCATATCTTATGGTAAATTTTCCTAGTATCGAGCCTGAATCAAGGTATCAATGACCGACTCAGAGAATCCCCACTTAGATAAAATCAAGCGTTCAATCTCCAGGCAGTCAGCTGCAGAGAATTTAGATTTGGATGTTGGAACGGACCTTGGATGAGAAGGTCCTGTCTCAATGGCAGTTTCCAGGGTGGCAGAGATGACATGTCCACTAGATCTGCATACCAAGTCCTGCGTGGCCATGCAGGCGCTATCAGAATTACTGAAGTCCTCTCCTGTTTGATTCTTGCAATCAGACGAGGTAGGAGAGGAAATGGAGGAAACACATAAGTCAGGTTGAATGACCAAGGTACTGCTAGAGCATCTATCAGTACGGCTTGGGGATCCCTTGATCTGGACCCGTAACAAAGAAGTTTGGCATTCTGATGAGATGCCATCAGATCCAATTCCAGTGTGCCCCATTGACTGCTGCAAACACCTCCGGATGGAGTTCCCACTCCCCCAGATGAAAAGTCTGACGACTTAGAAAATCTGCTTCCCAGTTCTCTACTCCTGGGATATAGATTGCTGATAGATGGCAAGAGTGAGCCTCCGCCCATCGGATTATCTTTGAAACCTCTATCATCGCTAGAGAACTCCTTGTTCCGCCTTGATGATTGATGTATGCCACTGTCGGGATATTGTCTGACTGGAATCTTATGAATTTGGCCAGAGACAACTGAGGCCATGCCTGAAGCGCGCTGAATATTGCTCTCAGTTCCAGAATATTGATTGGTAGAAGAGACTCCAAAAAGCTGAGGTCCATCGTCACTATTACCCATGCTGGCCTGCGGAAGCACATGCCCTGGGACAGATGATCCTGTGACAACCACCAAAGAAGAGAGTCTCTGGTCTCTTGATCCAGATCTATCTGAGGAGATAAATTTGCATAGTCCCCATTCCACTGTCTGAGCATGCACAGCTGCAGTGGCCTGAGATGAAAGCGTGCAAACGGAACAATGTCCATTGCCGCTACCATTAAACCAATGACCTCCATACACTGAGCCACTGATGGCCGGAGAAGGGACTGAAGTGCTCGGCAAGTATTTAGAATTTTTAACTTTCTGACCTCTATCAGAAATATTTTCATGTCTATCAGAGTTCCCAGAAATGGAACTCTTGTTAGTGGGATTAGTGAACTCTTTTCTATATTCACTTTCCAACCGTGAGTTCTTAGAAAAGCCAACACGATGTCCGTGTGAGATTTGGTTAGATGGTAAGTTGAAGCCTGAATCAGAATATCGTCCAGATAGGGCGCCACTGCTATGCCCCGCTGCCTTAGAACCGCCAGAAGGGATCCTAGCACCTTTGTGAAGATTCTGGGAGCTGTGGCCAACCCGAAAGGAAGGGCCACAAACTGGTAGTGTTTGTCCAGGAAGGCGAACCTGAGAAACTGGTGATGATCTTTGTGGATAGGGATGTGAAGATACACATCCTTCAAGTCCACGGTGGTCATATATTGACCCTCCTGGATCATTGGTAAAATTGTTCGTATGGTCTCCATCTTGAACGATGGGACTCTGAGAAATTTGTTTAGACATTTGAGATCTAACATCTGTCTGAAGGTTCCCTCTTTTTTGGGAACCACAAACAGATTTGAGTAAAACCCCTGCCCCTGTTCTCGTTTTGGAACTGGGCAAATTACACCCATGGTATAGAGGTCTTCTACACAGCGTAAGAACGCCTCTCTTTTTGTCTGGTCTACAGACAAACGTGAAAGTTGAAATCTCCCTCTTGGGAGAAAATCCTTGAATTCTAGTCGATACCCCTGGGTCACAATTTCTAATGCCCAGGGATCCTGAACATCCCTTGCCCAAGCCTGAGCGAAGAGAGAAAGTCTGCCCCCTACTAAATCCGGTCCCGGATCGGGGGCTACCCCTTCATGCTGTCTTGGTAGCAGCAGCGGGCTTCTTAGCCTGTTTACCTTTAGTCCAGGTCTGGTTAGGTCTCCAGACTGACTCTGATTGTGCAAAATTCCCCGCCTGCTTTGTAGCGGAGGAGGAAGTAGAGGGTCCACCTTTAAAGTTTCGAAAAGAACAAAAATTATTCTGTTAAGCCCTCATCTTACAGTCTTGTCCTGAGGAAGGGCATGACCTTTACCTCCAGTAATGTCGGAAATGATTTCCTTTAGTTCAGGCCCGAATAGGGTCTTACCTTTAAAAGGGATAGCCAAAAGCTTAGATTTTGATGACACATCAGCAGACCAAGACTTAAGCCATAACGCTCTACACGCTAAAATGGCCAAGCCTGCATTTTTTGCCGCTAATTTAGCCATTTGAAAAGTGGCATCGGTAATAAAAGAATTAGCTAGCTTGAGAGCCTTAATTCTATCCAAAATATCATCTAACGATCATCTAGAGCCTCAAACCAAAAAGCTGCTGCAGTAGTAACTGGCACAATGCACGCTATAGGTTGTAGAAGAAAACCCTGATGAATAAACAATTTCTTTAAAAGACCCTTTAATTTTTTATCTATAGGATCTTTGAAAGCACAACTGTCCTCATTAGGTATAGTTGTACGCTTAGCCAGGGTAGAAATAGCTCCCTCCACCCTAGGGACCGTCTGCCAGGAATCCCGAATGGTGTCATATATGGGAAACATTTTCTTAAAAGTAGGAGGGGGAGAGAACGGAATGCCTGGTCTGTCCCATTCCATAGTAACAATGTCCGAAATCCTTTTAGGGACTGGAAAAACATTAGTGTAAGTAGGAACCTCTAGATATTTATCAATTTTACACAATTTCTCTGGTGGTATTACAATAGGGTCACAATCATCCAGAGTCGCTAAAACCTCCCGGAGTAACAGGCGGAGGTGTTCAAGCTTAAATTTAAAGGCCGTCACGTCCGAGTCTGTTTGAGGGAACACATTTCCTGAGTTTGAAAACTCTCCCTCAGACAGCAATTCCCCTACCCCCAACTTAGAACACTGTGAGGGTACATCGGAGATGGCCAATAAAGCATCAGAGGGCTCAGCATTTACTCTAATACCGGACCTACTGCGCTTACCCTGTAAACCTGGCAGTTTAGATAATACCTCTGTAAGGGTAGTAGACATAACTGCAGCCATATCTTGCAGGGTAAAAGAATTAGACGCACTAGAAGTACTTGGCGTCGCTTGAGTGGGCGTTAAAGGTTGTGACACTTGGGGAGAATTGGATGGCTTAACCTGATTCTCTTCAGACTGAGAATCATCCTTAGACATACTTTTATCACCTAAAATATGTTCTTTGCAATGTAAGGCCCTTTCAGTACATGAGGGACACATTTTAAGTGGGGGTTCCACAATGGCTTCTAAACACATAGAGCATTGACTTTCCTCAATGTCAGACATGTTCAATAGGCTAGTAATAACCACAAAAAGTCTTGAAAACACTTTATTTAATGAAAAAAACAATAATCTGAAAAACGGTACTGCACCTTTAAGAGTAAAAAAGCGTACAATTTTTCCAAAACTGCTTTAAAATGTTATAACTCTCACAATTTCAGCATATATGTGTCTTATCTAGCAACCAAAGATTAAACCACAAGTAAGGGACAATTAACCCTCTATGAGAAAAAAATGTTACCCAAAAACGTTATGAAAAATAAAGTAGCAACCCCCTGCACCTCGCCACAGCTCTGCTGTGGCGCCTACCTGCCCACAGGAGTCTGAGAATCACACTCTCCCTTCGTTTAGGCTATATATTCAGCTTAGGCCCACCGGAGCTGGAGCTTGCTGCCTTCATATGAAATTCAGCTGCGCATCTAAGGCGCAAAATTAGGCCCCGCCCATCTTATACGATGTCTCTCTGCCTAGTAAAAAACGCTGTAAAGCGGTATAGGAACTAGCCATGTGGGTTTTTCATATACCCAATATAATACTGTAAGCCGTGTGAAACCCTCCAGTGCATAAAAACGTTATGTTGCCCCTAAACATAAAACCGTTTTCTCTCAAAACATTATGTTACCAGTGTCATTTGTTGCCCCATAATATACAGGTCCCAGTAATACCCCTCATTACATGTAGGATTACTGCTTACCCCTTCCCTCATGGGAACTATGTCAGCCTGTTCTGAAATAACACAGTCTCTCCAGAAAAAAATGACTGAACATACCTCAATGCTTGTAGCATGAAAAACATTCCCCACACTCAAGTACTCCTCAGCCATTCTGTGGGAACTTCTCTGGATCTTAGTGACAACTAAGGCAGAAATCTTCATCCATCTGCACTCACCTGTAAAATTTAAAATAAAAAAAGTCTTGCTTGAAGAAAATAAAAACTATCATTTTAACACCTCTTTCACTTTACCTCTTCCTATTACTAGTATAGGCAAAGAGAATGACTGGGGGTGGAGAGAAGGGAGGAGCTATATATACAGCTCTGTTGTGGTGCTCTTTGCCACTTCCTGTTAGCAGGAGGATAATATCCCACAAGTAAGGATGAATCCGTGGACTCGTCGTATCTAGTAGAAGAAATAACTCTTCTATGGGTGGTGCCACTGAGGCTAGAGAGGGTATTGCCACTGAGGCAAGAAAGGGTAGTGCTGCTGAGGCAAGATAGAGTATTGCCACTGAGGCAAGAGATGGTATTGCCACTAAGCAAGATATGGTGGTGCCACTGAGGCAAGAGATGGTATTTCCACTGAGGCAAGAGAGGGTATTTCCACTGAGGCAAGAGATGGTATTGCCACTGAGGCAAGAGAGGGTGGTGCCACTGAGGTGAGAGAGGGTATTGCCACTGAGGTGAGAGAGGGTATTGCCACTGAGACAAGAGAGGGTGGCCATTGAGGCAAGAGAGGGTGGTGCCACTAAAGCAAGAGAGGGTATTGCCACTGAGGCAAGAGAAGGTGGTGCCACTGAAGCAAGAGAAGGTGATGTGACTGAGGCAAGAAAGGGTAGTGCCACTGAGGCAGGAGAGGTTGTAGTGCCACTGAGGCAGGGGAGGGTAGTGTCACTAAGGCAGGAGAGGGTAGTGCCACTGAGCCAAGAGAGGGTAGTGCCACTGAGGCAAGATAGGAGGTGCCACTGAGGCAAGATAGGGGGTGCCACTGAGACAAGAGAGGGTATTGTCACTGAGGCACAAGAGGGGGGTGCCACTGAGTTTCAATCTCACATCACAGAGAATAAATTATCTTAAAACTCAGATGGAAGTCATCATTATAAGTCTTTGGTAGTCACCGTTATGTGTCTCTGTGGGGTGCCAGGGTAGCAGCCAGATAGGGAGATGAAGGAGGTACAGTGACCAATGCAATAGTGACCCATAGGGGTATAAATGATATTATCCAGCAACTTCCACACACTGATGTTTTCATATTCAAGAAGCTGCTGCAATCCAGATAACCATAATCCTGCAAGCAAGGAGTTAATAAAGCGCTCTATACATACACAATGCCCCTGCGCCACCTAAATCAATACCACAAGTCTAGCAGTGAGCGAGGACAAACTCTGGGATAAATCCAGACTCTTTACTTTCCCCCAGTGAGTCTGGTTATACTCACGACTATAGGTTTGTTTTTCTGGTCTCAGAGAGGTCATTTATAGAACAGATTTAATGCTCCATAGTCCCTTTTCTTACTCATTAGCCCTCTAACTAAATACAGTCATTAAGATGCTTCTTGCTTCAATACGTTAATTATGGTTTGTTAGATCTATTGATTAGTTTCCATTAAATATAATTAACCTAAATAACAGCTTTATAATAATAATAAAAAATAAACATAATAATTATAATAATAATAATGTTTTAGTAGTTTCACAATATGTTCAATATATTTGGAAACAATTACTATATGACATTAATACATAGAGGAAAGCTATAGATATTTATGTCAAATACACATCACAGCACCTATTTTTAGTTAAACACCAATAAATAAACCCAATTTAAGTTGAAGAGATATGAAACCCACAATGTTTCATTCATGATTCAGACAGAACATACAATTCCAAACAACTTTCTAATTTACTTCTATTATGAAATGTACTTCATTCTCTTGGTGTCCTTTTTTAATGGAGCAGCAATGCACTACTGGGAGCTAGCTGGCCACATCTGATGTGCCAATGACAAGAGGCATTTATGTGCAGCTACCAATCACCAGCTAGCTACCTGTTGTACATTGATGCTCCTGAGCCTAGCTAGCTATGTTTTTCAACAAAAGATACAAAGGAAACAAAGTATATGTGATAATAGAAAAAAAATTGAAAGTCTCCTAAAATTGCTGTTCTATCTGAATCCTGTTTGATTCTAACTTTTATGGCTCCCGTTAAATACCAATACCAGTATACATTAAATTTAATTCAAGTAACTGCACCCACTAATAATGAAATAATGGTAAATATGCACAATAAACATGTGTAATAAATACACCTGTTGTAAGATAAATACATACACATAAGTGTTAGAATATCTCAGCACCAGAATCACGCAGGGTACAGCTAATGTGATCTGTCACAGATAATCCCACCGCAGACACCAATAACATTACAAATTGCTTCTCTAAGAGCATTGCTGATGTCTTTCCTCCTTGTCATTGTGTTACACACCTGAATGCTCCAGAACAGCAATCTGCTAAAACTGCAGCTTTTATAGAGGTGGTCACGCTTGCTGATGATCAATTAATCAAGAGCATTTGATTTGCAGCACCTTGATGCTACTTCCTATGGAAGCAGTAAGGGTGTACTTAGTTTTCACACATGACTTTTCCATTTTGGCTTTAGTTTTGTTAAATAAATCATGACACAGTGTAATATGTTATGTGTTATTGTTCATCTGCGGTTGTATTTACTTTTTAATTTTAAGACCTGCTAAGGACCAGATTATTGTTATAATGTCCTGATACGTAAAACCATAGAATTCAAAGAGGGTGTACTTTCTTTTTCTCATGCCTGTGTGTGTATATATATATAGATCTCTGATGAAGCGCATTGAGCATGCGCGAAACGCATCAGCTCCTGCATACCTTTGCATACTGATTTAGTGCCATACTTATACAATTTTGAATAAACTACTTTGGCCTAGAGTTCTGCAGTATCCTCGTCTTCCTTTTCCTGATTGTGTATATATATATATATATATATATATATATATATATATATATATATATATGTATTTAAGAACAAATAGAACATGTTCTGCTATATGAAAAACATTGGAATATAAACTATTAATATTTCATGTTGGGTTAGCGCACTTGAGAAAACACTAAAGGTTTGTGCATGAGTAAGGGTGTTAGGTTTTTATTCCACTTTTCGCACTCCGTTGAAGTCTATGGGGAAATATGTTAACGCGGTAGCAAAATTCAAAGTTTAGCATTTTGTACACTTTGGGTTAGTGGTCATGTGAAAACGTTTTATTTTCAACTTGTAATATGCGCGCTACCCGACACACGCCAAAAGTTTACTTATAGCTACTTTAACACATGAGCGATAAATAGCACTCCATTTGTAATCTAGCCCTTAGATTATACCCACATGTGTAATTATATACGTCTCCAAATATAAATAGTCATCCGTGAATGAGTAGGGTAGCCAGGTGTCCAGTATTCAACTGGACATTCCAATATTTCAGAAGGCTGTCCAGTAAAATCTATAAAAAAATGTATTCTTGTGCCTCTAGGGTCCAGAAAAAGCAACAGATGCACAACTGTGGGCTATACTACAAGTCCAGTGTGGCCCTTCAAGCAATATTGTGACTGCACTAACTAACTCGTATATTAGAAGTTGAAAGTAAACGGTTAAAAAAAAATATATATATATAATTTTCATCTATGTGAAGAACATTGGAATATAAAATATTCATAACTACCGTCAGGTTTGGTGATGTCTAATGCGGTGTTGAGTTAATGCACAAGCTAATAGCTTTAAACAGCGTGACCCTGTGGGGAGAAGAATTTAACACAATTCTGATATCCAAAGTCCTGAAATTAGCGTGCCAATCTTTTGCTCTTGCGCTAACTTTTTACTTTCAAATTGTAATATGAGCACTAACCAGCTCAGCGCAGTCTTTTACTTTGAACGTAGTTAGCGCACAAGCTGAAAAAATATTTAGCATGCCACTTATAATCAGGCCCTATGTGTGTTACTGGCTGCCAAGGAGGGTAAAACACTGTTATACATGTTACTAACAGTCAAAGACTACTGTGTATTACATTTAGCGACAGGAGTAATTTCTTCCTGCTTTGTGTTTCTAGTGGTAACTAAGTGTGTGTGCTACTGGGAAATTAAGGGGTATCAATTTACTGCTGTGTGCGTTACTGGCAGCCAATGAGGGAAAATTGCTAATTTGTGTGTTACAGGCAACTCTGGTTCTCTTAAAAGTCAATGGAGCCTATTTATTATGTGTCTGTCCGACATGATCCGATCAGCGGATCATGTCCGATAGACATCGCTGAATGCGGAGAGCAATACACTCTCCGCATTCAGCATTGCACCAGCAGCTCTTGTAAACTGTCAATCAACCCGATTGTATTTGATCGGGTTAAACTGCGGCAATGTCTGTCCGCCTCCTCAGAGCAGGTGGACAGGTTATGGAGCAGCGGTTTCATAACTGGTGTTTCTGGCGAGCCTGAAACATGGGCCCTCAAGCTCCGTACAGAGCTTGATAAATGGGCCCCAAAAAGAGAATAAAATATATAATAAATTCAGTGTCAGTTTTATTCAAATATCTTTATTTTTTTTTAAAAAAACATACAGCTCACACATGTACACAAAGCAGTGGCAGCTGGCGCGTCCACTCACCTGCAGCTTGTCGTATGGACACAGGACATCGGGGTGCGATTCCACATCAAAAGCCACAAACTTCAGAATGACTGAGTGTCCCTCCTCCACGTGAATGCTGTATTTGCAGGTGGAGAGTTTGGGATAAATCCCGGGGTAATCTGGGCTGGCGATCTCACCTGATTTTCCTTTGTGCACCTGCACGTCACACCGAGCTGGAATAGAGAAGACGTCACTAACTCTGAGATCTCACATCTTGTCACAAACTATTACCTCCATATATGGGCCTATATTTATATAAAGCAATCATATCACCTCTCAAGTGCTTTTTTCTAGAGTAAACAGACCCAATTTGGCTAATCTCTCCTCATAATTCAAATCCTCCATTCCCCTTATTAGTTTGGTATACATATTTGAGTCAGTGATTGGTGAGAGCTGTCACATGATACAGTTATATGCACACTTACTGAGGCACCAGTTTCTAATGAGCATGTGCAAGACTTCACACTCAGTGTATATGTTTATGAGTCTGTGATTGGTGAGAGATGTCATGTGATACAGTTATATGCACACTTACTGAGGCACTAGCTTCTAATGAGCATGTGCAAGAGTTCACAGTGTATATGTATATGAGTCTGATGCCTGTCACATGATACAGTTATATGCACACTTACTGAGGCACCAGCTCCTAATGAGCATGTGTAAGAGTTCACAGTGTATATGTATATGAGTCTGTGATTGGCTGATGGCTGTCACGTGATACAGAGGGCCAGAAAATTGAAGTCAATTTTGAAATTTGTCAGAAACAATCTACTGCTCATTGCAGTAAGTGCTCTTGCATTGTGTTTTTATTATGCACTTTTTAATTATGCAATTCAACTGTAACTAATAGTCCTTTAATAAGCTACAAGCCCAATATATGTATTGACATTGTGATAATAGAACAAATGTTCCCCTTGACATATGTTTCCTTCACAGTAGTTTCTACTATTGAATATTTTGCTTCTCTATTTAATTCACATACAACATTTATATAAAAAACAAATGCAACTGGCCTATTGTGACCTGTGCCTGGTGCAAAAGACTAGTGATGGTCGTGACCTATAAAAGGCATCTTGTCGGCCAGTGAGCCTAAGGGCCTGATATTCAAAACTTCACTGCTCAGGCAATATGACCTAAGAAGTCCCGTCGGTACAGTAAACAGACCCAATTTGGCTAATCTCTCCTCATAATTCAAATCCTCCATTCCCCTTATTAGTTTGGTGGCCCTTCTCTAAACCTTTTTATAATTATTTTCTAAATCTGCAATGTCCTTTTTTAACACTAGGTCCCAGAACTGCTCTACATACTAGGGATAAAGGGATGAAAACAAAAACTTTGTGTTGTGCACAAGCGATATCGGGTTTACATACATATACATGTCTTAATATTTATATGTATGTATATATACATTATATATATATGTACATATGTATTTATATGTATATATATATATATATATATATATATATATATATATATATATATGTATTTAAAGACATATATACACATATAAACACATAAATACATATAGACATATATATATATATATATATATATATATATATATATATATATATATATATATATATATATAAGTTCATTGGAGCCCTTCGTAGTCAAGTAGCTGAAAACATGAAAAATCATATTTATGCAATATTTACATTTAATAAAGTGTTTAACTATGTATTTACTGTAAATATATCACATTAAAGTGTTCTTAACATAAGGGAATATGTTCTAAGTATTTATAAATAGATATCCCTATCTATCTATCTATCTATCTATCTATATATAAATACATAAGTGTATGTATATACAGTATCTATATATATATACATATATATATATATATATATACATATATATATATATATATATATATATATACAGGTATCCCTCAGTTTACGACGGGGTTAGGTTCCAGAAGGAATGGTTGTAAATCGAAACCGTTTTAAATTGAAACCCAGTTTATAATTAAAGGCAATGGGGAGTGAGGGAGATAGGTTCCAGGCCCCTCTCAAAATTGTCATAAGTAACATCTAATACATTATTTTTAAAGCTTTGAAATGAAGACTTTAAATGCTAAACAGCATTATAAACCTAATAAAATAATCACACAACACAGAATATATAATTAAACTAAGTTAAATGAACAAAAACATTTGCTAAACAGCATTATAAACCTAATAAAATAATCACACAACACAGACTTCACTTGCATTTTTCTGCAAACAGTTCTTTCTATGCATTCCAATCTGGACTAATCTATAGACAGGAAGATCTTGTTCCTTTGAAATCTGCTTCATAGCTCAGGTCTGGTTAAACTGATTAATTTCAGCTTGCTTGGCTTTGCTGCAACACAAGCAGACAGCTCCACCTACTGGCTATTTTAATAAATGTACTGCTTCTCAATGCTTTTCAATAGCAGTCACATGACTGGGGAAAAAGGTTGTTATTCTGAAACTGTGTAAATTGAACCGTTGTAAAACGAGGGCCACCTGTATGTATATAACCAAGAAAACATCAAATCTAAAAGGAATATGTGGTTTATGAATAAATAGAACGTCTAGCACTATCTTGCAAGTACACACACAGCTAAGATTAAAAACAAAAATGGAAGAGCTAGTTGCCGCATCTGGCCAAAAGGGTTAAGCCCAGGAACCACATCAAGGTCTCTTTCCTCCTGGGTGACGGCCCCTATCCAAAGCCAAACAATGAATGCTTTGAATTGGCCCATGGCTGTCACATGATACATTGATAGGAACACTTTCTTAGGCAACAGTTCCTACTGAGCATGTGCAAGACTTCACACAGTGTATATGTTTATGAGTCTGTGATTGGTGAGAGCTGTCACATGATACAGTTATATGCACACTTACTGAGGAACCAGTTCCTAATAAGCATGTGCAAGACTACACACAGTGTATATGTTTATGAGTCTGTGATTGGTGAGAGCTGTCACATGATACAGTTATATGCACACTTACTGAGACACCAGTTCCTAATGAGCATGTGCAAGACTTCACACAGTGTATATGTTTATGAGTCTGTGATTGGTGAGAGCTGTCACATGATACAGTTATATGCACTCTTACTGAGACACCAGTTTCTAATGAGCATGTGCAAGACGTCACACACAGTGTATATGTTTATGAGTCTGTTATTGGTGAGAGCTGTCACATGATACAGTTATATGCACACTTACTGAGGCACCCATTCCTAATGAGCATGTGCAAGACTTCACGCACAGTGTACATGTTTATGAGTCTGTGATTGGTTAGAGCTGTCACATGATACAGTTATATGCACTCTTACTGAGGCACCAGCTCCTACTGAGCATGTGCAAGAGTTCAAAGTGTATATGTATATGAGGCTGTGATTTGTAAGAGCTGTCACATGATACAGTTATATGCACACTTACTGAGGCACCAGTTCCTAATGAGCATGTGCAAAACTTCACACACAGTGTATATGATTATGAGTCTGTGATTTGTGAGACCTGTCACATGATACAGTTATATACACACTTACTGAGGCACCCATTCCTAATGAGCATGTGCAAGACTTCACACACAGTGCATATGTTTATGAGTCTGTGATTGGTGAGAGCTGTCACATGATACAGTTATATGCACACTTACTGAGGCACCCATTCCTAATGAGCATGTGCAAGATTTCACACACAGTGTATATGAGTCTGTGATTGGTGAGAGCTGTCACATGATACAGTTATATGCACACTTACTGAGACACCAGTTCCTAATGAGCACGTGCAAGACTTCACACACGGTGTATATGTATATGACCTGTGATTTGTGAGAGCTGTCACATGATACAGTTATATGCACACTTACTGAGGCATCAGTTCATAATGAGCCTGTGTAAGACTTCACACTCAGTGTATATGTTTATGAGTCTGTGATTGGTGAGAGCTGTCACATGATACAGTTATATGCACACTTACTGAGGCACCCATTCCTAATGAGCATGTGCAAGACTTCATACACAGTTTATATGTTTATGAGTCTGTGATTAGTTAGAGCTGTCACATGATACAGTTATATGCACTCTTACTGAGGCACCAGCTCCTACTGAGCATGTGCAAGAGTTCAAAGTGTATATGTATATGAGGCTGTGATTTGTGAGAGCTGTCACATGATACAGTTATATGCACACTTACTGAGGCACCAGTTCCTAATGAGCATGTGCAAGACTTCACACACAGTGTATATGATTATGAGTCTGTGATTTGTGAGAGCTGTCACATGACTACCGTTACACACTTACTGAGGCACCCATTCCTAATGAGCATGTGCAGACTTCACACACAGTGTATATGTTTATGAGTCTGTGATTGGTGAGAGCTGTCACATGATACAGTTATATGCAGACTTACTGAGGCACCCATTCCTAATAAGCATGTGCAAGACTTCACACACAGTGTATATGAGTCTGTGATTGGTGAGAGCTGTCACATGATACAGTTATATGCACACTTACTGAGGCACCCATTCCTAATTAGCATGTGCAAGACTTCACACACAGTGTATATGTTTATGAGTCTGTGATTGGTGAGAGCTCTCACATGATACAGTTATTTGCACACTTACTGAGGCACCAGTTCCTAATGAGCATGTGCAAGACTTCATACACAGTGTATATGTTTATGAGTCTGTGATTGGTGAGAGCTGTCACATGATACAGTTATATGAACACTGACTGAGGCACCAGTTCTTATGAGCATGTGCAAGTGCAAGACTTCACAGAGTATACATATTTGAGTCAGTGATTGGTGAGAGCTGTCACATGATACAGTTATATGCACACTTACTGAGGCACCAGTTTCTAATGAGCATGTGCAAGACTTCACACTCAGTGTATATGTTTATGAGTCTGTGATTGGTGAGAGATGTCATGTGATACAGTTATATGCACACTTACTGAGGCACTAGCTTCTAATGAGCATGTGCAAGAGTTCACAGTGTATATGTATATGAGTCTGATGTCTGTCACATGATACAGTTATATGCACACTTACTGAGGCACCAGCTCCTAATGAGCATGTGTAAGAGTTCACAGTGTATATGTATATGAGTCTGTGATTGGCTGATGGCTGTCACATGATACAGAGGGCCAGAAAATTGAAGTCAATTTTGAAATTTGTCAGAAACAATCTACTGCTCATTGCAGAAACTGCTCTTGCATTGTGTTTTTATTATGCACTTTTTAATTATGCAATTCAACTGTAACTAATAGTCCTTTAATAAGCTACAAGCCCAATATATGTATTGACATTGTGATAATAGAATAAATGTTCCCCTTGACATATGTTTCCTTCACAGTAGTTTCTACTATTGAATATTTTGCTTCTCTATTTAATTCACATACAACATTTATATAAAAAACAAATGCAACTGGCCTATTGTGACCTGTGCCTGGTGCAAAAGACTAGTGATGGTCGTGACCTATAAAAGGCATCTTGTCGGCCAGTGAGCCTAAGGGCCTGATATTCAAAACTTCACTGCTCAGGCAATATGACCTAAGAAGTCCTGTCGGTACGGTAAGACCCTTAAAAAAAATTAGAAACACAAATTCACAGATTGTATGTCGAGAAATGCTTATGTTGTTATGTAGTTATCTTTATGTAAAACAGAAACTTTGTGCAGTTTCTCTCCATGCCAGCGTGGTTTTTAATATCAGACTCTGTGTATGAAGATCCCTCAATTAGATTATGTATGTTTCCTGAAGTGTTACGTGTCTGAAAATTTAATGGGGCTTCTTTTTGTTTGTAAAGTAAAAAATTCACAGTTTTTCTCAATATCCTATTACCTACACAACAACAAAAATGGTAGTTATGAATTTGTGAACTGAACATGCGCAACATGACACTGAAAATAATCGCTACAAATGCTTAACAAAATGAAATTTAAACTGAATTAAACTATTAACCCCTAAACCTAACATCCCCCTAACTTAAAATTAAAGTTACAATATAACTACCTTCAAATAAATAAAAACTTACCTGTGAAATAAAAAAACCTGAGCTTAAACTATAAATAAACCTAACATAACTATTTTAAAAAAATATATATATACCAAAAATAAAAAAAACTAAATTCCTAAATTAAAAAATCCGAACAATAAAAAAAATTAACATTACAAAAAAAACCAGTCTAAAATTATTCAAAATTAAAAAAAAATCTAAGATTACAAAAATAATAAACGAAATTATTAAAAAAAAAAAAAAAAATCTAATCTAATACAAATATAAAAACAAAACAGCCACCCCAAAATAATAAAAATAAAAAACCTAATCTAACAATAAACTAACATAACAACAATTAACTGTGGCCCTCTCTGCATCAACCAGCGATGGTGCCGATCGTTGGTGGCGCCGATCGTTGGTGGCATGGGAGGGATAGCAGGGAGGCGGGTGGGCGGCCCATCACTGGAGGAGTTCCGTTGAGCGGTGACGAGAGGTCAAGGAGCGTGCACAAGGGGCCAGGAGTGCCTGCGAGGGGGCGGGAGTGGGTGGCACCGCTACACTACGGAAAATCTTTAGTGAAAGGAAAGGAGATAGAGGGGGGATAAGTGCTGGGAAAGGAATCTAGGAGAGGGGTAGGGTATAGAGGGGGGAGCAGCTACACTACAGAAAAAATTGGGTTTTTAATTTTTTTTATTAAAAAAAAAAAAAGACTAATATTTAGCAAACAGGGTACTGGCAGACAGGTGCCAGTACCCAAGATGGCAGCAAATAAGTAGAAGGGGGAGGGTTAGAGAGCTGTTTGGGGGGGATCAGGGAGGTTGGGGGCTAAGGGGGGATTCTACACTGCAGAACAGAATATATATTTATATATATATATATATATATATGTCTGCTATTTCTGAACAAAGGGGATCACAGAGAAGCATTTACAACCATTTGTGCCGTAATTGCACAAGCTGTAAAAAGTTACCAATTTTTTTTATTTGATCGCATTTGGCAGTGAAATGGTGTCATGAAATATACCAAAATGGGCCTAGATCAATACTTTGGGTTGTCTACTAAAAAAATATATATACATGTCAAGGGATATTCAGGAATTCCTGACAGATATCAGTGTTACTATGTGACTATTGCTAATTTTGAAAAAAATTTGTTTGGAAATAGCAAAGTGCTACTTGTACTTATTGCCCTATAACTTGCAAGGGGTTAAGCTTAGTTTTTTTTTTTATTCCACAGGTAAATTTTTATTTATTTTAAGGTAGTTATATTGTAAGTTTAATTTAAAGTTAGCTGGTGTTAGGTGTAGGGGTTAATAGTTTAATTTACTTTGTTGCAAAGTGGGGGGCCGGCAGTTTAGGGGTTAATAGGTTTATTTAGGTAGTCCCGATCTGTGTGTTTGGCGGTTTAGGGATAAATAGGTTTAGTTGAGTATTTGTGATGTGGGTGTGCGGCGGATTAGGGTTTATTAGTTTTATTGTATAGTGTCAGCGACTTTATTTAGTGTTGGCGATGTCGTGCGGCGGTTAGGGGTTAATAACTTTATTTAGTGTCGGCGATGTCGGAGGGCGGCAAATTAGGGTAATTTAGACTAGGGGTTTCTGTTAGGGTGTTAGGTTTATACATAACCTTCTTGTCTCCATAGACATCAATGGGGAATCACAGGTATTAGGTTTTTTCTAACACTTTTTTTCCATTGAGGCCTATGGGAGAAAATGTGCACAAGCACATCAAGTCAGGATTTGGCTTTTGTGTTGTATGGAGCTTAACGCACCATACATAGTTGCCAACAGTCCCTGATTTCCAGGGACAGTCCCTGGATTTTGTTGTATGTCCCTGGATTTTTTTTGTCCCTGGAAATGTCCCTGAAAATCTCTTTTGCACAACATTTGTTGTTTGCATATATATATATATATATATATATATATATATATATACACACATACATATATACAGATAGATAGATGATAAATAGATATAGTGTATTGTTTAAGTATAATTCATTCCTAATGGAATATTATTATTAATAATATTGAATGGGTTCACATATTATTTGTCTTTCTAATTTTGATGCTGTGTTGTAAAAATAACCATATTCCCAGAATATGTTCCAGAGACTGGGTAGGTGTAAGAGCTTGGTGCTGTAATCTGTATAATAAACTATGGATAAATCTAAATTATACTATTACTTTCAAATGGGTGTGTTTTGATTGCAGAACTGAGTGGGTGGAGCAGTTGAAAAGTAGGTCGTCAATACTCCAGTAACCCGCTTGCTTGCTCTGCTGCAAAGTGTGAGAGCAGGAGATACAAACAGACAACTATTAAGCAGGAGATACTCCCAAAACTCCAAAAAGACGCAGAAAAATTACGATTACAACTTAAATGTGCGCAAAAAAAATGCTAAAGCTTGTAGGCAAAAGAGGGTAGGTAAATGGATAGATACAAAGTTATGTTATATATTAACTCCAAATATAAAAAGTAATATATATATATCTAAGTCTCCAAGGATATATTTCACACACACAATTCGTCCAAATTCATAAAATAATTAATTTATTTCTTGCAATCTCCCAAAGTAAGCGATGTGGGGTTCAAAAATGTAATTTAATTCAGCATAAATTTCAAAAGTTCATTGTTAGTTTATGAACTTTTGAAATTTATGCTGAATTAAATTAAATTTTTGAACCCCACATCGCTTACTTTGGGAGATTGCAAGAAATAAATTATTTTATGAATTTGGACGAATTGTGTGTGTGAAATATATCCTTGGAGACTTAGATATATATATCTAAGTCTGCCTGTGTGTATATATATATATATATATATATATATATATAACTTTTTATATTCTGCTGCAAAGTGTCCCTGGAATTTTTTTTTAAATGTTGGCAACTATGACCATATTGCACAACACAAGAAGGTTTTTTTGTAACTTGTAATGACAGTGCTATGGAAAGTGCGGTACCGCTAAATTTTTAGCGTTATTTACACACCAAGTTCGGCGCAAAACTTGTAATTTAGGTGTCTGACAGAGTAACGTTGTTTTCAACTCTCGCTGAAGTCTAAAGAGATACAAAACTATTATCTGCACTCAGTTTACAATGAGCAAATGAATGACTTTCTGTATGTTGTCATTCACTCAAGTGTTAAGGGTTAGAATGCCCTGGTTAGTGTTTGTGAAATAACCAGGTGTAGGGCAGACACATGATAATGAGCGCCCCTCTCTGGCCTTGTAAGATAACATCTGCCCCTCTGCAATGCATTCTGGTGCCTCAAACTCATCTTCCTTACACATCGCTCCTCATCTGACTCCACTGGTTTTCCTTATTACATATATACGTCATTTTTCTTTACACCCTCACATCTTATCTTAGTAACCGTGTGCCTCATGTTATAGCCCCTCCCTAACATCTTATCTTACTCAGTAACCATGTGCCTCATGTTATAGCCCCTCCCTTATATATTATCTTAGTAACCGTGTGCCTCATGTTATAGTCCCTCCCTCAAATCTTATCTTACTTAGTAATCATGTGCCTCATGTTATAGCCCCTCCCTCACATCTTATCTTACTTAGTAATCATGTGCCTCATGTTATAGCCCCTCCCTCACATCTTATCTTACTTAGTAATCATGTGCCTCATGTTATAGCCCCTCCCTCACATCTTATCTTACTTAGTAAACATGTGCCTCATTTTATAGCCCCTCCCTCACATCTTATCTTACTTAGTAATCATGTGCCTCATGTTATAGCCCCTCCCTCACATCTTATCTTACTTAGTAATCATGTGCCTCATGTTATAGCCCCTCCCTCACATTTTATCTTACTTAGTAATCATGCGCCTCATGTTATAGCCCCTCCCTCATATCTTATCTTACTTAGTAACCATGTGCCTCATGTTATAGCCCCTCCCTCATATCTTATCTTACTTAGTAATCATGTGCCTCATGTTATAGCACCTCCCTCATATCTTATCTTACTTAGTAATCATGCGCCTCATGTTATAGCCCCTCCCTCATATCTTATCTTACTTAGTAATCATGTGCCTCATGTTATAGCACCTCCCTCATCTCTTATCTTACTTAGTAACCATGTGCCTCATGTTATAGTCCCTCCCTCATATCTTATCTTACTTAGTAACCATGTGCCTCATGTTATAGCACCTCCCTCATATCTTATCTTACTTAGTAATCATGTGCCTCATGTTATAGCACCTCCCTCATCTCTTATCTTACTTAGTAACCATGTGCCTCATGTTATAGCACCTCCCTCATATCTTATCTTACTTAGTAACCATGTGCCTCATGTTATAGCCCCTCCCTCATATCTTACTTACTTAGTAATCATGTGCCTCATGTTATAGCACCTCCCTCATATCTTATCTTACTTAGTAACCATGTGCCTCATGTTATAGTCCCTCCCTCATATCTTATCTTACTTAATAACCATGTGCCTCATGTTATAGCCCCTCCCTCATATCTTATCTTACTTAGTAACCATGTGCCTCATGTTATAGTCCCTCCCTCATATCTTATCTTACTTAGTAACCATGTGCCTCATGTTATAGCACCTCCCTCATATCTTATCTTACTTAGTAACCATGTGCCTCATGTTATAGCCTCTCCCTCATATCTTATCTTACTTAGTTACCATGTGACTCATGTTATAGTCCCTCCCTCATATCTTATCTTACTTAGTAACCATGTGCCGCATGTTATAGCACCTCCCTCATATCTTATCTTACTTAGTAATCATGTGCCTCATGTTATAGCACCTCCCTCATCTCTTATCTTACTTAGTAACCATGTGCCGCATGTTATAGCACCTCCTAATATCTTACTTAGTAACCATGTGCCTCATGTTATCGCCCCTCCCTCATATCTTACTTAGTAACCATGCGCCTCATGTTATAGCCTCTCCCTTATATCTTATCTTACTTAGTAACCATGTGCCTCATGTTATAGCCCCTCCCTCATATCTTATCTTACTTAGTAATCATGTGCCTCATGTTATAGCACCTCCCTCATATCTTATCTTACTTAGTAATGATGCGCCTCATGTTATAGCACCTCCCTCATATCTTATCTTAGTAACCGTGTGCCTCATGCTATAGCACCTCCCTCACATCTTATCTTACTTAG
The DNA here is from genome assembly GCF_027579735.1 of Bombina bombina. NCBI lineage: Eukaryota > Metazoa > Chordata > Amphibia > Anura > Bombinatoridae > Bombina > Bombina bombina. Next base: position 286,731,172 of record NC_069506.1, read on the forward strand.
TAACCATGCGCCTCATGTTATAGCCCCTCCATTATATCTTATCTTAGTAACCATGTGCCTCATGTTATAGCCCCTCCCTCATATCTTACTTAGTAACCATGTGCCTCATGTTATAGCCCCTCCCTCATATCTTACTCAGTAACCATGTGCCTCATGTTATAGCCCCTCCCTTATATCTTATCTTACTTAGTAACCACGTGCCTCATGTTATAGCACCTCCCTCATATCTTATCTTACTTAGTAACCATGTGCCTCATGTTATAGCCCCTCCCTCATATCTTACTTAGTAACCATGCGCCTCAGGTTATAGCCCCTCCCTCATATCTTATCTTACTTAGTAACCATGTGCCTCATGTTATAGCACCTCCCTCATATCTTATCTTACTTAGTAACCATGTGCCTCATGCTATAGCCCCTCCCTTATATCTTACTTAGTAACCATGTGCCTCATGTTATAGCCCTTTCCTTATATCTTATCTTATCTTAGTAACCGTGTGTCTTATGTTATAGCCCCTCCCTCACATCTTATCTTACTTAGTAACCATGTGCCTCATGTTATAACCCCTCCCTCAAATCTTATCTTACTTAGTAACCATGTGCCTCATGTTATAGTCCCTCCCTCAAATCTTATCTTACTTAGTAACCATGTGCCTCATGTTATAGACCCTCCCTCATATCATACTTAGTAACCGTGTGCCTCATGTTATAGCCCCTCCCTCAAATCTTATCTTACTTAGTAACCATGTGCCTCATGTTATAGCCCCTCCCTCATATCATATTTAGTAACCATGTGCCTCATGTTATAGCCCCTCCCTCATATCTTATCTTACTTAGTAACCATGCGCCTCATGTTATAGCCCCTCCCTCATATCTTATCTTACTTAGTTACCATGTGCCTCATGTTATAGCCCCTCCCTAATATCTTACTTAGTAACCATGTGCCTCATGTTATAGCCCCTCCCTCATATCTTATCTTACTTAGTAACCATGTGCCTCATGTTATAGCCCCTCCCTCATATCTTATCGTACTTAGTAACCATGTGCCTCATGTTATAGCCCCTCCCTCATATCTTATCTTACTTAGTAACCATGTGCCTCATGTTATAGCCCCTCCCTCATATCTTATCTTACTTAGGCCTAGATTTAGAGTTTGGCGTTAGCCGTGAAAACCAGCGTTAGAGGCTCCTAACGCTGGTTTTAGGCTACCTCCGGTATTTGGAGTCACTCAAAAAAGGGTCTAATGCTCACTTTTCAGCCGCGACTTTTCCATACCGCAGATCCCCTTACGTAAATTGCATATCCTATCTTTTCAATGGGATTTTTCTAACTCCGGTATTTAGAGTCATGTCTGAAGTGAGCGTTAGAAATCTAACGACAAAACTCCAGCCGCAGGAAAAAAGTCAGTAGTTAAGAGCTTTCTGGGCTAACGCCGGTTTATAAAGCTCTTAACTACTATACTCTAAAGTACACTAACACCCATAAACTACCTATGTACCCCTAAACCGAGGTCCCCCCACATCGCCGCAACTCGATTGCATTTTTTTAACCCCTAATCTGCCGACCGCCAACTACGTTATCCTTATGTACCCCTAATCTGCTGCCCCTAACACCGCCGACCCCTATATTATATTTATTAACCCCTAATCTGCCCCCCACAACATCGCCGCCAGCTACCTACACTTATTAACCCCTAATCTGCCGACCGCAAAGCGCCGCCACCTACGTTATCCTTATGTACCCCTAATCTGCTGCCCCTAACACCGCCGACCCCTATATTATATTTATTAACCCCTAATCTGCCCCCCTCAACGTCGCCTTCACCTGCCTACACTTATTAACCCCTAATCTGCAGAGCGGACCACACCGCTACTATAATAAAGTTATTAACCCCTAATCCGCCTCACTAACCCTATAATAAATAGTATTAACCCCTAATCTGCCCTCCCTAACATCGCCGACACCTAACTTCAATTATTAACCCCTAATCTGCCGACCGGAGCTCACCGCTATTCTAATAAATGGATTAACCCATAAAGCTAAGTCTAACCCTAACACTAACACCCCCCTAAGTTAAATATAATTTTAATCTAACGAAATTAATTAACTCTTATTAAATAAATTATTCCTATTTAAAGCTAAATACTTACCTGTAAAATAAATCCTAATATAGCTACAATATAAATTATAATTACATTGTAGCTATTTTAGGATTAATATTTATTTTACAGGCAACTTTGTAATTATTTTAACCATGTACAATAGCTATTAAATAGTTAAGAACTATTTAATAGCTACCTAGTTAAAATAATTACAAAATTACCTGTAAAATAAATCCTAACCTAAGTTACAATTAAACCTAACACTATACTATCATTAAATTAATTAAATAAAATACCTATAATTACCTACAATTAAACCTAACACTACACTATCAATACATTAATTAAATACAATATCTACAAATAACTACAATGAAATAAACTAACTAAAGTACAAAAAATAAAAAAGAACTAAGTTACAAAAAATAAAAAAATATTTACAAACATAAGAAAAATATTACAACAATTTTAAACTAATTACACCTACTCTAAGCCCCCTAATAAAATAACAAAGACCCCCAAAATAAAAAATGCCCTACCCTATTCTAAATTACTAAAGTTCAAAGCTCTTTTACCTTACCAGCCCTGAACAGGGCCCTTTGCAGGGCATGCCCCAAGAAGTTCAGCTCTTTTGCCTGTAAAAAAAAACATACAATACCCCCCCCCCCAACATTACAACCCACCACCCACATACCCCTAATCTAACCCAAACTCCCCTTAAATAAACCTAACACTGAAGATCATCCTACCTTGTCTTCACCTCACCAGGTATCACCGATCCGTCCTGGCTCCAAAATCTTCATCCAACCCAAGCGGGGGCTGGCGATCCATCATCCGGTGGCTGAAGAGGTCCAGAAGAGGCTCCAAAGTCTTCATCCTATCCGGGAAGAAGAGGCGATCCGGACCGGCAACCATCTTGATCCAAGCGGCATCTTCTATCTTCATCCGATGACGACCGGCTCCATCCTGAAGACCTCCACCGCGGACCCATCTTCTTCCAGCGACGTCCAACTGAAGAATGACGGTTCCTTTAAGGGACGTCATCCAAGATGGCGTCCCTCGAATTCCGATTGGCTGATAGGATTCTATCAGCCAATCGGAATTAAGGTAGGAATATTTTGATTGGCTGATGGAATCAGCCAATCAGAATCAAGTTCAATCCGATTGGCTGATCGATCATACAATCAGATTGAGCTCACATTCTATTGGCTGATCGGAACAGCCAATAGAATGCGAGCTCAATCTGATTGGCTGATTGGATCAGCCATTTGGATTGAACTTGATTCTGATTGGCTGATTCCATCAGCCAATCAGAATATTCCTACCTTAATTCCGATTGGCTGATAGAATCCTATCAGCCAATCGGAATTCGAGGGACGCCATCTTGGATGACGTCCCTTAAAGGAACCGTCATTCTTCAGTTGGACGTCGCTGGAAGAAGATGGGTCCGCGGTGGAGGTCTTCAGGATGGAGCCGGTCGTCATCGGATGAAGATAGAAGATGCCGCTTGGATCAAGATGGTTGCTGGTCCAGATCGCCTCTTCTTCCCGGATAGGATGAAGACTTTGGAGCCTCTTCTGGACCTCTTCAGCCACCGGATGATGGATCGCCAGCCCCCGCTTGGGTTGGATGAAGATTTTGGAGCCAGGACGGATCGGTGATACCTGATGAGGTGAAGACAAGGTAGGATGATCTTCAGGGGCTTAGTGTTAGGTTTATTTAAGGGGGGTTTGGGTTAGATTAGGGGTATGTGGGTGGTGGGTTGTAATGTTGGGGGGGGGTATTGTATGTTTTTTTTTACAGGCAAAAGAGCTGAACTTCTTGGGGCATGCCCCGCAAAGGGCCCTGTTCAGGGCTGGTAAGGTAAAAGAGCTTTGAACTTTAGTAATTTAGAATAGGGTAGGGCATTTTTTATTTTGGGGGTCTTTGTTATTTTATTAGGGGGCTTAGAGTAGGTGTAATTAGTTTAAAATTGTTGTAATATTTTTCTTATGTTTGTAAATATTTTTTTATTTTTTGTAACTTAGTTCTTTTTTATTTTTTGTACTTTAGTTAGTTTATTTCATTGTAGTTATTTGTAGATATTGTATTTAATTAATGTATTGATAGTGTAGTGTTAGGTTTAATTGTAGGTAATTATAGGTATTTTATTTAATTAATTTAATGATAGTATAGTGTTAGGTTTAATTGTAACTTAGGTTAGGATTTATTTTACAGGTAATTTTGTAATTATTTTAACTAGGTAGCTATTAAATAGTTCTTAACTATTTAATAGCTATTGTACATGGTTAAAATAATTACAAAGTTGCCTGTAAAATAAATATTAATCCTAAAATAGCTATAATATAATTATAATTTATATTGTAGCTATATTAGGATTTATTTTACAGGTAAGTATTTAGCTTTAAATAGGAATAATTTATTTAATAAGAGATAATTAATTTCGTTAGATGTAAATTATATTTAACTTAGGGGGGTGTTAGTGTTAGGGTTAGACTTAGCTTTAGGGGTTAATACATTTATTAGAATAGCGGTGAGCTCCAGTCGGCAGATTAGGGGTTAATAATTGAAGTTAGGTGTCGGCGATGTTAGGGAGGGCAGATTAGGGGTTAATACTATTTATTATAGGGTTAGTGAGGCGGATTAGGGGTTAATAACTTTATTATAGTAGTGCTCAGGTCCGCTCGGCAGATTAGGGGTTAATAAGTGTAGGCAGGTGGAGGCGACGTTGTGGGGGGCAGATTAGGGGTTAATAAATATAATATAGGGGTCGGCGATATTAGGGCAGCAGATTAGGGGTACATAGGGATAATGTAAGTAGTGGCGGTTTACGGAGCGGCAGATTAGGGGTTAATAATAATATGCAGGGGTCAGCGATAGCGGGGGCGGCAGATTAGGGGTTAATAAGTGTAAGGTTAGGGGTGTTTAGACTCGGGGTAGATGTTAGAGTGTTAGGTGCAGACGTAGGAAGTGTTTCCGCATAGCAAACAATGGGGCTGCGTTAGGAGCTGAACTCGGCTTTTTTGCAGGTGTTAGGTTTTTTTTCAGCTCAAACAGCCCCATTGTTTTCTATGGGGGAATCGTGCACGAGCACGTTTTTGAGGCTGGCCGCTTGCGTAAGCAACTCTGGTATCGAGAGTTGAAGCTGCGTTAAATATGCTCTACGCTCCTTTTTTGGAGCCTAACGCAGCCTTTATGTGGACTCTCAATACCAGAGTTATTTTTATGGTGCGGCCAGAATAAAGCCGGCGTTAGCTTTTCGGGTCGTTACCGACAAAACTCTAAATCTAGCCGTTAGTAACCATGTGCCTTGTGTTATAGCACCTCCCTCATATCTTATCTTACTTAGTAACCATGTGCCTCATGTTTTAGCCCCTCCCTCATATCATACTTAGTAACCATGTGCCTCATGTTATAGCACCTCCCTCATATCTCATCTTACTTAGTAACCATGTGCCTCATGTTATAGCACCTCCCTCATATCCTATCTTACTTAGTAACTATGTGCCTAATGTTATAGCCCCTCCCTCATATCTTATCTTACTTAGTAACCATGTGCCTCATGTTATAGCACCTCCCTCATATCTTATCTTACTTAGTAACCATGTGCCTCATGTTATAGCACCTCCCTCATATATTATCTTACTTAGTAACCATGTGCCTCAGGTTATAGCACCTCCCTCATATCCTATCTTACTTAGTAACTATGTGCCTCATGTTATAGCCCCTCCCTCATATCTTACTTAGTAACCATGTGCCTCATGTTATAGCCCCTCCCTCATATCTTACTTAGTAACCATGTGCCTCATGTTATAGAACCTCCCTCACATCTTATCTTACTTAGTAACCATGTGCCTCATGTTATAGCCCCTCCTAATATCTTACTTAGTAACGATGTGCCTCATGTTATAGCCCCTCCCTAATATCTTACTTAGTAACCAAGTGCCTCATGTTATAGCCCCTCCCTCATATCTTATCTTACTTAGTAACCATGTGCCTCATGTTATAGCACCTCCCTCATATCTTATCTTACTTAGTAACCATGTGCCTCATGTTATAGCCCCTCCCTAATATCTTACTTAGTAACCATGTGCCTCATGTTATCGCCCCTCCCTCATATCTTACTTAGTAACCATGCGCCTCATGTTATAGCCCCTCCCTTATATCTTATCTTACTTAGTAACCATGTGCCTCATGTTATAGCCCCTCCCTTATATCCTATCTTACTTAGTAACCCTGTGTCTCATGTTATAGCACCTCCCTCATATCGTATCTTACTTAGTAATCATGTGCCTCATGTTATAGCACCTCCCTCACATCTTATCTTGCTTATCCACCATGTGCCTAGTGTTATAGCCCCTCCCTCATATCTTATCTTACTTAGTAACCATGTGCCTCATGTTATAGCACCTCCCTCATATCTTATCTTACTTAGTAACCATGTGCCTCATGTTATAGCACCTCCCTCATATATTATCTTACTTAGTAACCATGTGCCTCAGGTTGCCGCTTGCGTAAGCAACTCTGGTATCGAGAGTTGAAGCTGCGTTAAATATGCTCTACGCTCCTTTTTTGGAGCCTAACGCAGCCTTTATGTGGACTCTCAATACCAGAGTTATTTTTATGGTGCGGCCAGAATAAAGCCGGCGTTAGCTTTTCGGGTCGTTACCGACAAAACTCTAAATCTAGCCGTTAGTAACCATGTGCCTTGTGTTATAGCACCTCCCTCATATCTTATCTTACTTAGTAACCATGTGCCTCATGTTTTAGCCCCTCCCTCATATCATACTTAGTAACCATGTGCCTCATGTTATAGCACCTCCCTCATATCTCATCTTACTTAGTAACCATGTGCCTCATGTTATAGCACCTCCCTCATATCCTATCTTACTTAGTAACTATGTGCCTAATGTTATAGCCCCTCCCTCATATCTTATCTTACTTAGTAACCATGTGCCTCATGTTATAGCACCTCCCTCATATCTTATCTTACTTAGTAACCATGTGCCTCATGTTATAGCACCTCCCTCATATATTATCTTACTTAGTAACCATGTGCCTCAGGTTATAGCACCTCCCTCATATCCTATCTTACTTAGTAACTATGTGCCTCATGTTATAGCCCCTCCCTCATATCTTACTTAGTAACCATGTGCCTCATGTTATAGCCCCTCCCTCATATCTTACTTAGTAACCATGTGCCTCATGTTATAGAACCTCCCTCACATCTTATCTTACTTAGTAACCATGTGCCTCATGTTATAGCCCCTCCTAATATCTTACTTAGTAACGATGTGCCTCATGTTATAGCCCCTCCCTAATATCTTACTTAGTAACCATGTGCCTCATGTTATAGCCCCTCCCTCATATCTTATCTTACTTAGTAACCATGTGCCTCATGTTATAGCACCTCCCTCATATCTTATCCTACTTAGTAACCATGTGCCTCATGTTATAGCCCCTCCCTAATATCTTACTTAGTAACCATGTGCCTCATGTTATCGCCCCTCCCTCATATCTTACTTAGTAACCATGCGCCTCATGTTATAGCCCCTCCCTTATATCTTATCTTACTTAGTAACCATGTGCCTCATGTTATAGCCCCTCCCTTATATCCTATCTTACTTAGTAACCCTGTGTCTCATGTTATAGCACCTCCCTCATATCGTATCTTACTTAGTAATCATGTGCCTCATGTTATAGCACCTCCCTCACATCTTATCTTGCTTATCCACCATGTGCCTAGTGTTATAGCCCCTCCCTCATATCTTATCTTACTTAGTAACCATGTGCCTCATGTTATAGCACCTCCCTCATATCTTACTTAGTAACCATGTGCCTCATGTTATAGCCCCTCCCTCATATCTTACTTAGTAACCATGTGCCTCATGTTATAGCCCCTCCCTTATATCTTATCTTACTTAATAATCATGTGCCTCATGTTATAGCCCCTCCCTTATATCCTATCTTACTTAGTAACCATGTGCCTCATGTTATAGCACCTCCCTCATATGGTATCTTACTTAGTAACCATGTGCCTCATGTTATAACACCTCCCTCACATCTTATCTTGCTTATCCACCATGTGCCTAATGTTATAGCCCCTCCCTCATATCTTATCTTACTTAGTAACCATGTGCCTCATGTTATAGCCCCTCCCTCATATCTTACTTAGTAACCATGTGCCTCATGTTATAGCCCCTCCCTCATATCTTATCTTACTTAGTAACCATGTGCCTCATGTTATAGCCCCTCCCTCATATCTTATCTTACTTAGTAACCATGTGCCTCATGTTATAGCACCTCCCTCATATCTTATCTTACTTAGTAACCATGTGCCTCATGCTATAGCACCTCCCTCATATCTTATCTTTCTTAGTAACCATGTGCCTCATGTTATAGCCCCTCCCTAATATCTTACTTAGTAACCATGTGCCTCATGTTATCGCCCCTCCCTCATATCTTACTTAGTAACCATGCGCCTCATGTTATAGCCCCTCCCTTATATCTTATCTTACTTAGTAACCATGTGCCTCATGTTATAGCCTCTCCCTTATATCCTATCTTACTTAGTAACCCTGTGTCTCATGTTATAGCACCTCCCTCATATCGTATGTTACTTAGTAATCATGTGCCTCATGTTATAGCACCTCCCTCACATCTTATCTTGCTTATCCACCATGTGCCTAATGTTATAGCCCCTCCCTCATATCTTACTTAGTAACCATGTGCCTCATGTTATAGCCCCTCCCTCATATCTTACTTAGTAACCATGTGCCTCATGTTATAGCCCCTCCCTTATATCTTATCTTACTTAATAATCATGTGCCTCATGTTATAGCCCCTCCCTTATATCCTATCTTACTTAGTAACCATGTGCCTCATGTTATAGCACCTCCCTCATATGGTATCTTACCTAGTAACCATGTGCCTCATGTTATAACACCTCCCTCACATCTTATCTTGCTTATCCACCATGTGCCTAATGTTATAGCCCCTCCCTCATATCTTATCTTACTTAGTAACCATGTGCCTCATGTTATAGCACCTCCCTCATATCTTACTTAGTAACCATGTGCCTCATGTTATAGCCCCTCCCTCATATCTTACTTAGTAACCATGTGCCTCATGTTATAGCCCCTCCCTTATATCTTATCTTACTTAATAATCATGTGCCTCATGTTATAGCCCCTCCCTTATAACCTATCTTACTTAGTAACCATGTGCCTCATGTTATAGCACCTCCCTCATATGGTATCTTACTTAGTAACCATGTGCCTCATGTTATAGCACCTCCCTCACATCTTATCTTGCTTATCCACCATGTGCCTAATGTTATAGCCCCTCCCTCATATCTTATCTTACTTAGTAACCATGTGCCTCATGTTATAGCACCTCCCTCATATCTTACTTAGTAACCATGTGCCTCATGTTATAGCCCCTCCCTCATATCTTACTTAGTAACCATGTGCCTCATGTTATAGCCCCTCCCTTATATCTTATCTTACCTAGTAACCATGTGCCTCATGTTATAGCACCTCCCTAATATCTTACTTAGTAACCATGTGCCTCATGTTATAGCCCTGCCTCATATCTTACTTAGGCCTAGATTTAGAGTTCGGCGGTAGCCGTCAAAACCAGCGTTAGAGGCTCCTAACGCGGGTTTTTTACGCACTCCGGTATTTAGAGTTTATTTACCGCGACTCAAAATACACCTAACGCTCACCTTTCTACCGCCACCTCAGACCCAGTAGTAAACATATACCGCACAAAAAAACATCCACGAATCACAAAACAAATATTACACAAAGTACACTTACACTCATACAAACACAACACTATCTTTATTTTTCGTATTTTTTATTTTTTCTTTAAAATACAAAGGATTAAAGTTGCGAGATCTCGGGTGTTTGAAAAAAATCCACACAAATCCATTTTCCCATTGACTTACATGGACATACGGGAAAAGACCCTCATATACCTACATCTAACGAATAACATTATCACAAACATACACTCATCGATGCATACAAACAATATACACCACATTACATACACAAAATATTTATTTATTACAAAAAGAACACGATTTAGTTACTTTTTCACACAAGCTCATGACGTCACTCACTTTACGAGGAAAACCAGTCTTAGAAAAAAAAATATAGAAATCTTTGGAGCCTCCATTGACTTCTATTGGGAAGACGTGCTCGTGCACGCGAAACCCTCATTTCCCTAACGCACGCAAATAGCGTAGACTGAAAAACTCCAAATACCAGCGCTAGAAAATACATGATTTCATGCGTTAGACCCAGCTATGATAAATAGATCAAGAAATGACTATTTCCCTATGGTGGACTTATGTTTTTTAATATTAAATATTCACCACACCATAAATATTTTTAACACTTTTAGATTACATCAACTACAAATCCCCATCACTAGTAACACATTATTATTTCAATAAAATTACATTTACAATTAAAATAAAATTCAATACACATTTCTGGATTCACAAACACTACACAATGGGAAACATCTCTCATTTACCTTTATTATTGCATTTCTGTTATTCAACTCATATGCTTGCAGCAACTGCATATCTACATAGGCTTAACACATGATCACTCATGGATGCACATACATTACTTTTAACATTCAATCATACATGTGCATTCAAATGATGGGGGAAAAACACATTACATTCTCTCGAGGAATCACAAAACACAACATATGGATTTTACTTTACTTTTAACATCATGATTCCATCACAATAAACCATTAGGAATTACGTACAACAAGAACATCATTACACCAGATTACAGATGTCACTTTATGGGAAGGAACAACAATGCCAGACCGCTATATAGAAGTCAGCATATGTGGGACACAATCACAATATATACGTACATGTACATAACACGCATCACCCATCACGCAACCACAAAGCACACATTTAGATTTTATTCAGCACACAATAACAATGTAGCACAATACAACAACACAATGAGGATTTCACAACTACATAGGCAGGTTAATAATATCATGACGTCATTAGAAGATTCAACCATACACATCACAGATTCACCACTGTACCGCCCCTTTAGGAACTTTAACACTCAATACTACAATACAACATATACGTAAAACACACTTTTGAACAGCATTATTATGGAGATTTCAATGGGACAATTAAGAAATATTGTCAGATCGCACATCAATTATATATATAATACTACAGATGACAGCCGGAAGTTATTCAGTATTCGTGCAATTTTTATGGGACGCATACAATATCGTCAGATCGAAAATCACTTATATATACAATACTACAGATGACAGCCGGAAGTTATTCAGTATTAGTGCGATTTGAAAGGGACGCGTACAATATTCACATCTCGGCAATCACTTATATATACAATACTACAGATGACAGCCGGAAGTTATTCAGTATTATTGCGATTTTACAGGGACGCATACAATATTGACAGCTCGGCAATCACTTATATATACAATACTACAGATGGCAGACGGGAAGTTATTCAGTATTATTGCGATTTTACAGGGACGCATACAATATTGACATCTCGGCAATCACTTATATATACAATACTACAGATGGCAGACGGGAAGTTATTCAGTATTAGTGCGATTTGAAAGGGACGCGTACAATATTGACAGCTCGGCAATCACTTATATATACAATACTACAGATGGCAGACGGGAAGTTCTGAATTATTATTGTGATTTTAAAGGGACGCATACAATATTGACAGCTCGGCAATCACTTATATATACAATACTACAGATGGCAGACGGGAAGTTCGGAATTATTATTGCGATTTGAAAGGGACGCGTACAATATTGACAGCTCGGCAATCACTTATATATACAATACTACAGATGGCAGACGGGAAGTTCGGAATTATTATTGCGATTGTAATGGGACGCATACAGTATTGACAGCTCGGCAATCACTTATATATACAATACTACAGATGGCAGCTGTTACTTTATCGTTTACAAACAATATTGCAGCAACATTGATCGATCACATTCGATGCACATTATACACAACTATGCACTTTCATTCATGTTAGCCTGGACGTGTGCTTGTTACTATAACATCGCGTTTAGGAAATATTGATTACGCATATGATCAAACATTACAAACATGCACTGTATGTGTGATATTTGACACTTTCACATTGAGAATCATTGTTTGAAACTAACATTTCAGCAAACAACAAATAAACGCCCACTGTCAAAGCATTCGCGCCGCTCACATACAAACAGGTGAATACAATCAGCAATCATTACAAACTCACTACCATTGGACTAATTGTACTATAAATCCCCCAAACAACATGGCCAATGCATCACTTGTGATCCACATCAGATCAAGTGCTTACCTTGTTACGCTGTTTTGAAAGATGGATGACGATGACATGGTAGACGCTGCTGGTGGTGCTATTGGCGAACTAGCTGTTGGTCGAATCAGGCAGCCTCGGCGGCTCAGACCGAGACGAAGGGGTCGTCTGGTTCGAGGTCCTCGTGTCTACAGGGTGAGACCCACCTTGGAAAACATGAGTGACTTTGAGGTTTTTGATAAGTATCGGCTCGATCGCGAACAGCTCATTGGCCTTTACGATCTTCTTAAACCTCATTTGGAGCCACGTATACAAATAAGGACTGCTGTTCCCCCCATGAGTAAGATGCTAAGCTGTCTATACGTCCTGGCCTCCGGGAGTTTTCAATCAGGAGAACTGTACATGCATGGCCTGGCTCAAGGTACATTCTCTGGGGTGTTTGATAACTTTCTGAACGCCATGGTACGTATCAGTAAGCAATACATAGGATTCCCACAGAATGATGGTGATTGGAGGCGCCTGAAGCGGGAATTCTTTGATATTGCTCAATTGCCCAATGTCTTGGGAGCCATTGATTGTACCCACATTGCGCTGCGTGCTCCAATTGATGACTTGCCCTTCAGAAATCGCAAACATTTTCATAGCCTCAACGTGCAGTATGTTTGTGACGCACGGATGAGGATTATGCATGTGTATGCGAATTTTGGAGGTGCTTGTCATGATGCCCGCATCCTCTCTCTGTCGTCCCTGTGGAGACAGTTTGAGGAAAGACAAATGCCCCCTGGTTATCTCGTTGGTGAGTATTTGTGCACAACATGGTTAATTATTTTGACAATTGCCCCTGTATTTTTTAACTGTTAGCGTCATGTTCAGCTATAGGATTAAATTTAACCATTTGTTATTTACCGACGCTAATGTCTATTTTTATTGAAATGCAGATATGTAGCATGTCTTACCTTAAGTGTTCAGATAGAGAATGCAATGTAAACATGTAGTTAGCATTTTACACAAGGTTTGTTTTAGGAGAAATACGCATATGTAGCATGTCTTAGATGAAATGGCAAGATATTATCTCATGCAATTTAACCCTGTCATTGTCTTTTTCTGCTAATGTCTATTTTTATTGAAATGCAGATATGTAGCATGTCTTACCTTAAGTGTTCATATAGAGAATGCAATGTAAACATGTAGTTAGCATTTTACACAAGGTTTGGTTTAGGAGAAATACGCATATGTAGCATGTCTTAGATGAAATGGCAAGATATTATCTCATGCAATTTAACCCTGTCATTGTCTTTTTCTGCTAATGTCTATTTTTATTGAAATGCAGATATGTAGCATGTCTTAACTTAAGTGTTCATATAGAGAATGCAATGTAAACATGTAGTTAGCATTTTACACAAGGTTTGGTTTAGGAGAAATACGCATATGTAGCATGTCTTAGATGAAATGGCAAGATATTATCTCATGCAATTTAACCCTGTCATTGTCTTTTTCTGCTAATGTCTAGTTTTATTGAAATGCAGATATGTAGCATGTCTTACCTTAAGTGTTCAGATAGAGAATGCAATGTAAACATGTAGTTAGCATTTTACACAAGGTTTGGTTTAGGAGAAATACGCATATGTAGCATGTCTTAGATGAAATGGCTAGATACAGATTTATATATAATTTTTTTTTTTTTTTTTATGTTTCTGACAACTTTTAATATGGATTATGGTTTTTAAAAAATATATTTATACAACAATATACTAGTTTAAGTATTCTGTTTGAATTATGTTCTGTTCTAAATTTATAGGTGATTCTGGGTACATGAGCCGGCCTTGGCTCATTACCCCCTTGCGTAGCCCAACTGATGTGTCTGAGGAGCGCTACAATAGGGCTCATAAGAGAACCAGGGCGGTGGTTGAAAGGATGTTCGGGCTCCTGAAGATGAGATTCAGGTGCCTGGACCGTTCTGGAGGAGCACTCCAGTACAACCCAAAGAAGGTGGCTAAGATCGTTGTAGCCTGTAGCGTCCTGCATAATATTGCACAGCGGGCTGGGATGCTGCAGGCCGTCCCGGTGGACAGAGACCTCCTCAGAGATGAGGAGGATGATCCTGTTCTAGAGGGGGAATTCCAGGACGAGGGACTTGATGTCAGAGCAGACGTCATCAACCGCCACTTTAGACGGTAAATAATAGAAGTTACACTGGAGTATTTTCAATAGATGTGAACTCTAGGGAAATGACAAGTAGAGAATTGTGCAAACATGTTAGTATTGATCAAATGTTATAATAATATTTATTTCTCATAATATAGGTGATGCTCTGGGCATTGGGTCCTATAGCGAGTCTTTGCCACCTGGTTTTTATAGAGGACATCAGATGGTAAGTAGAAATGTATGGACTGTTGCTGGCATGATTTGTACACAAATACATAATATGGCATACATTTTTAAAAATATAACTTTGTTTACACATTACTTATGTACATAATCAGAAAGGGATACTCTAGAATGACTATGGTTCAATGTCACACAGAGGTTTGTTCTGCTCAATATGACTCATCTTCACACTTGATAGAAAATAACACATGTTCATACACAGGCTTAGTAAGCTAGTGATAGATATTTATTATGAAATGGGGGGTGGGAGAGGGTACAGAACTGATTCACACACTTGTATGAAATCTTTATATATAATTTCTTACATTAGGGAGATGACTTAATATAAAGACTGAAAGGGAACAATTTGAAGCCTGACAGTGAAGATTTCCAAGACTGACAGTGGGGAAAAAGCCAAGATTGAAATTGAAGTATACCAATGGGATCATGTCTGGCATATTTAAATTCTGCTGACCTTGAAAACCATACAAAGACATGTTCACATGGTAAGTGCAAACTATTTGATAGAATAAGGCTGTGGAGACATCCTATTGGAGACACTTAGATGATTTTCTATTTTGTAGATGGTATTTCCCAGTCCTCTATTTAATGAACTGATGAATAAGACACCTATTGAAGATCAACTGTTTACCCCTGAATTGACATTCAAAGACCATGCATTGTCCAGGTTGGTGTACCAATGCATGCTAGTGAAGACTGTAGAATATTAGTAGCTTACATACATTAGTCATATTTAGTTCTTAATTAGATATTTAGGGATCACAATCAGACACTTAGATGATTTTACTTTTTTAGATGGTATTTCCCAGTCCTCTATTTAATGAACTGATGAATAAGACACCTATTGAAGATCAACTGTTTACCCCTGAATTGACTTTCAAAGACCATGCATTGTCCAGGTTGGTGTACCAATGCATGCTAGTGAAGACTGTAGAATATTAGTAGCTTACATACATTAGTCATATTTAGTTCTTAATTAGATATTTAGGGATCACAATCAGACACTTAGATGATTTTACTTTTTTAGATGGTATTTCCCAGTCCTCTATTTAATGAACTGATGAATAAGACACCTATTGAAGATCAACTGTTTACCCCTGAATTGACTTTCAAAGACCATGCATTGTCCAGGTTGGTGTACCAATGCATGCTAGTGAGACTGTAGAATATTAGTAGCTTACATACATTAGTCATATTTAGTTCTTAATTAGATATTTAGGGATCGCAATCAGAAAAAGGAATACATATTATAGTTGATATAGAGGTATTTGAATGGACATGAAATATTACATTTATGTTCAGCATACATATATTGTTTACATGTGATATACATTATTATGTATAAATTTAATTTTTGAAATTTAAATATTATTTTTAATCAACAATATAATGGTGTATGTATTTCATTAATTTAAAATGAATGTAATGATTATCTTTAAAAAATGTTGATCAAAGTTAGAGCATAGACACCATATGATTTTAAATGTATTTTATGAATATTTTACAACGTGTGTATTAACTTTGTTCCATTTTTATTATTTGTCATTTCAGATTGGCATCTGATGACTTCATGGAATATTTAATTATTTTCTATTAAATAAATTTAATTTTTTTAGCAGATTCTAATATATATCAATATAATCTGTAAATAAATAAAACTTGGACTCCCATGACTGGTAGTTGGCTATTTGACAAGCACATGCATAAGAGAAAATAATGCATTAATAGTAGAAAATAAAATTCTTCAGAGAATATTAAAATATATATTTTAACATTAATTGGGGAGTCATATTCTTCAATGCTTTTATATTGAAAAAGTATATATTAAAAATATTTAGGATATGTATTAATATTATGATTGTTTTAACATTTAATAAGGTGAAGTGGTTCAATTACATGAAAGTGACAGTGTTGTTGAATGTAAAAAGAATTGTATAAGATCATGTATCTTCCTTAGGTATCTCAAAACATTATTAGAAAATATTTTACAATTATTACATTTATAAATGGTAGGTCATTTAACTTTATAATTTTTAATAATTAGTTATTGGATGCCAGGTTAATCTATGTAATTTTCTAGTGGAGTCATTTAACTATACTTAGTAATATTATGTATTTATTACAATCTTACCTCTTGGGTTAGACATCAAATATCTATATAGAATGTAATTTCCCCTTTAGTTTATTTTGTCAATGTTAAATCAAAATACAATATGTTTGGGTCCTTAAAGGGGTCATTCAAAATGTATATTTTGTATACATTGTTACAAATATCATACAAGAATTTAAACATATTTAGAATGTACTATAGAATTACATTCAGTCTTTAAATATACTTGTTAAAATAAAAATAAATGCACATATCTTAGTCAATGATATAAGGCATCTATATGCAAACAACAATCAGCATCAAAATAGCCTATGTAGAGATGTATTTAATCCACGAATATATATATAATTACAATATAATGATTGAATAACAAAACATATTAAGTTGGTCAAATATAAGATTATGATACAAAATGCATACATAACATATAGCTTAATGTCCCTCTACGCTGAAGGCTAAAAAAGACCTCATTTAATAAATATATTTCAGTCAGTGTGTAAAAGAATCTAGAAGTTAATCTAAATTTGCTTTACTCATATGTTAGACTCATTTAGCAAAAGGAAGGTGCCTAGGTTTATGATATATTAAGCATTATTGTGAAATGTTTATTTAAAGGGACATGAACTCAAAATATACTTAAAGGTAGCCATTTAAAAAAACAATGATTTATACATTCTGAATGAGTATTCTATTTTAATCAACTTTAAAACTTGTCTCATATTATGAATGCTCATTGTGATGTTGCTATCATTACTTTAGAAATAAGGCAGTAAATAGCTAATTTATTTGCTTCAGTACTCTGGACAGAACTTTATTGTTTGGAATAATTGATGCAACAATCGTCAAGGACAACCCAGGTTTTTATTAAACAATTGTCCGTAATATAAAATATCATTATTGATTTTCAAAGAAACATAACAAGATAACTTAACATTTGATAATCGTATTAAATAATAAAGTTGATTAACATTTCATGCTCAATCACCAATGGTAAATTTGTTTGGACAGTGTCCCTTTAAGAGCTTGAAATAGTGTATTTACTTCTCTTCCTATCTTGACATACTTTGCTTGAAAAGCATATCGAGATAGGCTCAGTAGATGAAGATTGGTGGATGCACAGAGATGCCTTATGTGATTGGCTCAACCATGTGCATTTAAATTTCTTATGTTGAGGATATATAAATACTAAGAGAAAATGATTTACATTTTAAAGTCTAAACAATCTTCTATCTCTACAGATCATTTGATACAATTGTTTGTTTGTAATGTCTCTTTAAAACTAAAGACGCCATTGCACAATAACATATATGAGCACTTCAGAGAAATACAAGCTCGAGGTTTATTTGCGAATAACAAAGCTGTAGTTTAACATTTATAAACAGATTATCAAAGTTACTGACATTCTTCCCGGAATTTTAACATTAATAAATATTGCGTGGGAAACGCATCTTCAAACACCAGATTAGCATATTTAAACATTAGTGTAATGTCACGCAATAGCACACAATCAATGTGCATTATAAATACATTTAATAGAGCAATGTCAATACTTCACAATAAATTTATTTAAAGAACAATAAAGACATACAATATTAAATGTGTATTTGTATTAAAGAAACAGACCGTTATTAAACCGAGAAATGTCTACAACATTAATAATGTGACAGGATTAGATTTTAAAGAGTATTTAATCATTAATATTTCACGGATCACGGATATTAAATATGCGTCACACATATCCGCATGACAGGCCCATGAGTTACAAATAAGTCTACATGAAAAATGAAGTTACAGCACCACCATGAGGTATGTGTAAGGAAGTTACTAAGATATGAAACATTAAGGAACGGCCAATCAGAGTTCATCACACAAACACAACTTGAGTCAGGATGGTCTCACAGACATTATAACAATATTTCAACTTTTATCCAATCAGATGTACAGATAAATTGTCCCATGGTGCATCTCATGTTTACTTCACCATATAAAAGTCCATTACACGTTGCCATCTTTGTCAGTTTCTCTAATGCCTGCAGGCGTACTAGATATATTTTTATATATATATATATATTTGAGAAGACAACCCAGCAGGCATGTCAGTTCCCAGGTTCACCAAGGAGGAGAGCGCTGCACTGGTCCACGCCGTCAAGGACTTTTATCCCCAGCTGTTTGGGAACAAGAGGGAGCTCGACAGATGCGCCTGTTAAGAAGGCCCTCTGGGAGTCTATCACCAATGCGGTTAGATTGGTGTGTGACGTCCAGAGGACCCAGGATCAGATCATGAGGAGATTCGGAGATATGAGGTTGCGTTTATCGAAAAAAGTCAACCTCATAAGGGACTGGGTACAAGCCCGTAAAAGAGGGGGCCAAAGAAAGGCCCCGCGGAAACTGTACCTACTCCCTTATGAGGTGACTTTATGCGAGCTCCTCAATCTCCAGGTCCCCAAAAGATTTAGATCCTCGCCATCCTCGGCCTCCTCTTCTTCCCTCCCAGCTGCGGGATCTGAAAGTCCTGACGCGGGGGACAGGGCAGATGCTTCTCCGTCCGGTGGCCTGGGAGGACCCGATAGAGAATCTGAACCAGGTAATTATCCAACTTCATATAATATTTATAATGTTAAAAATCCAAAATGTGTATTTAGTCAGATACTAAACCTATACAGATCTCACAACATACACTACATATGATGTTTAGATATCTGATTTTACATTAGTGATACATGAAATTGGAATGATGTTTCTTGCGCTCTACAGAATATGCGTCACAGAGCGGAAATGTAATTTCGCATCCACGTTAACATGGGTTTGCGGAAAGTGGCATTGCTTTATACATGTTGTTAAAATGACGGATGCGTAATTCCGCTTGGAATCATTGCGCAATGATCGCGAAAATGGCATTTCTCATCCACGTTAACATGGGTTTGCGGAAAGTGGCATTGCTTTATACATGTTGTTAAAAATTAAATGGAAAATCTTAGATTAGTGAAGAATACAGTATTCTTATTTTAAATATTATATCTAATAAAAAACGAATAATACTAATAAATTATAACATATGGCCATCAATTGATGATTATGTAATAACAAGCATATATTCTTAAAGATACAGTAAACAACACAACTGATTGAAAATAAGAGTCCAGGATATATTTATCATTCATTTAATTGCGGAAACTATTAACTCATGGGACTACCAAAGGATTAATATTTTTCTATTGATTTGTTATTAATGTAAATATTTTAAACATGGCATGATTAGTATTAATGATATGCAATCCTCATTTAATATATTACAGATATGGATGTGGCTGCTGGATCCTCAAGCCAGGGCTTGTCACAGTATGGTATGTCTCATTTTAATTGACATTTGTCTTAGAAACATGGAGATGAACATTACATACTAAATACACATTGTTCAATATTTTATATGTAATGTCTATTTAATAGATGAAAATTATATAATTATTCGGATATACTTAAATAACATATTTGATTTTAATTGCATGCTCAATACCATTCATTACATCAACATATGGAGTAGATAATTCATTAACAAACAACAACATTGTGGAATCTATTTAATTTTAGATTAAAGGGATACTGAACTACAATTATTAATATTGTCTTTCACATACAGTATGCAATATTAATAAACATAAAATATAATACTATCATCATATGTGACATATTCTATTGCTAAATGTATTTTAAAATAAAGAAAGTACGTTTATGTGCATCTAAATATTTGTTGACCAACCTGGGTTTATATTGATGATTGGTGGATACCTTCAACAAAAAATATTTATTGAATCCAATATTCCTTATCTGCCTTTAAGATTAATATCGAACAACATTCGAATTATAATAGGAGTCAATGTTAAATTATTTTTTACAGTTTGAACATAGAAATCAATTATTTAAATTAATCATGTCAGTGTCCCTTTAAGACAAAATAGATTCATTCATCATTACATTATTTTTATTACAAACTATTGATATATAAATCTAATTATCTGTTGGAGTTACTTTATATATATCTGCATACTCTAACAGCACCATGATTACATATTTGTAATAATAAAGTTTGTTATGTATTGTGATAAATATGTGTTGTGTCCTAAACAAGATTACTGTACATTGAAAAAATGGGTCGATGTGACACATGTTTGTTTAGATTTGTCAACAGATGCTCCTCAATATGTGGTTTGTGTGTATTCTTGTAACTTCTTAAGGACATATGACGGAATTATTCCGTCATAAAAACAATTGAGCTAAGTGAAAGCTGTGTCCTTAAAGGGTTAAGAACATTGATCATTGGGTATATTTAGATATGCAATAGCAGCATCTGAGATGAATTTGATGTCTAATGTAGTCTGACATTAAACATATGTTCAATACAGATATGTTTACAGAATCCCCCTTGATTCAATCAAGCATTTTCTGGTGTAATGACTGCTCTATTCTTCACATTTTAAAGTTGATTAATGTTAAAATTCTAGACAGATGTGATTTAGTGATATCCAAAATGTGTTTAATAATATATATCTATATCATTCATAGAGAGAGTTGGTGTGGGGAGCCCACAGGAATCCAGCAGTGACATAGAGCCGCCTTTGCGGTCTCCTGGTAAGTCCATTGACTCATTTATATGTAATTGAAGGTGTATTGCTAATCAATATTATGATCATGATTCCGATGAAGCATAACATTATAAAAAATCATAGAATTTATCTTCTGATTATATATTTATTTTTTATATTGAGCGATTAATAATTTCTACTTTATTATTCTACACATTTGTTATTCATAAGATGTCTAACATATGTTTTTTTTCATTTTTTAATTTTTTTTAACAACAGTCATCAAGTGATACACACATGAGAAATCTTAAATGTTCTATGTACTATGCTTTTATGAATTTAACATTAAGACAAACAATACATAAATATTCTGATTTATTGACAATAACAAATCTATTGTCATTTGTATGCTCCATCAAAATGATGTAAATCATAACTTTGTGTGTGTATATCTTTAATGCAACATTGATGTGCGTATTTGAGCAACAGTAACATATGTTATAATATCTGATCTTAAGGTGTACACAACATGTTATGTTTTACAGAGATTGATGTCACATGTGGGATGGAGGAGGAAGAGGCTGCCTTGGAGTCTGATGGTATGTGAAATCTATCTATCATGTTTCCAACATGTTTCTTATTTTGAAATAATTTTATTGAAGACATTCAAAGTCTACAGCTTTTTCCCTTTAAAAAGGAATATTATTTGTCTGTTCAAATACACTACTGCCCCCCTTTCTATATCAGGCAGCATGAAAATCTGCTTGTATATATTTTTTTTAAGAATATATAATTCATGCCATCATTATGTCACATGCATATTCCATGCCAAAACACAATAATAAGTTTCACATTGTACAGACAGTCATTGAGATTCATCTGAGTGCCTATATAGATACCATATCCTCATTTCAGAATAGTTTACAGATTCAAACACACTTCGAGGTATATTGAAAACATAATCAATTTTAAATGCGTTGATTTGATGTCAGGATGTATGAGATGTTAATATATTTCTTTTACATTTTCAGATGGATCCACCACTTCTGGTCATCTGGATTCCGCCCCTGCCCAGTCACAGACCCCTCCCCGTGCACACACCCCTGACCATGGCCACACCTCTGCACACACCCAGAGCCCTTCCCATCACCAAACCCATGACCATGCCCCGACCACTGCCAGCCCTTCCCATATTTCATATCCTGTCCCTCCCAAAAAACGCCCATACACCCCCCTTCGCCGCTCTCCCCGTATTCTGGCCCGTACAGCTGCCCAGACCCAAACTCCCCACTCCCCAGCTGTACGGCCTACCCTGGAGCAGCAGCTCACCACTCCCCAAGCCATTCCCATCCCTCCCCGAGCCAATCCCATCCCTCCCCCCTGTTTAAACCTTCATTGTCCTGGGTGTCAGATTGTCCTTCCCAGGCACAGCTGTAAGTATCATTCTAAATACACTTTATAAGATACTTAAAGGTACAGTGAAGTTAAATTGGTTAAATTGTGATTCAAATCCAGCATGCAATGTTAAGCCAATGTATAATAGAATACTCTTATGAATTATTCGTCATTCTCTTGATATATTTATTGAAAACAACTTATTCCTATAATTAGTTTAAACAATAAAATAAATGTGGCCATCATTTCTTTATTGTTGGATGAATGTATCCATCAACCAGCATGCACAAACAAGGTTCATCAACAAATATTGGCTTCCATAAAAACCAACATTCTTGCATTCAAAATATAGCTTGACAATTAAAACATATAATGAATATGTGTAATTTCTAAAGATTTGTCATGTCATGCTCTATCTGAATCAGTCCATTAAATATTTAGGTTCAGTGTCCCCTTTAATTGGATATCACTACATATACCAAACACCACTACTTGTATCCAAAATTTTATGTCCAAATGTGGATACATTATCTCTTGTCTAACCCAGTGGGAATGTAATTTCTTCTGGTTGCTATGTTTACACAGCTTGTCCTCAATGCCAAAATGTTTAAGGATAGGTGTGCCTACCACAGTCTAAATAGAATTTTTAAATTGCTGATGTAAGTACAATGTAAAATCCTTTAACAAGATTTGATACACTCAAGCTGTATAAGTGGATCATCTAAAACCAATTAAAGGGTTCAACATGTTTGAGTAACATGAGCCTTTAATGATTTCTGTCTGTCTGAATAACCCTAATTCATGTGTAAAGAATATATGAAAAATAATTGATGTAAATAATTATTTGTCTTTATGATGACAATGTATGTATTAAAATCTTTTATTCTGTTGTGTAATTATCCATAATATTAATTTTTATATTATTTTAGGCTGTGACTCAGCATGGCTCATGCTAGAAGGGATAGCAGAGTAGAGCAGGCCGTGTTGAGGAACGCAGCTGTCCTGAGAGGGATGAACGACACCATGCAGGCCCAGCTCCGGGTTCAGGACTTGACTCTGCGTGAAATTATGCAACTTACGTTCAAGGCCTGAATCTGGAGCTGGACATGCACAGGACAATGAAGAGGATGACCAGTAAGTGGAGGATCTGGATATGCTCCATGGTGGCCAGATAATAATCCTCCGTCCACATGTTGAATTTGTATTTATATTGTTGCCATTTGGCCTTTTTATCAGTTTTTTGTTGTGCCCTGTTGCACTCTTTTTACCCTTGTCATGTGTCTCCAATGAGGCTATGCTGGCCCTTGGCAACTCTCTTCATGGACTGTGATGCACTGTGTTACCTTGTCATGTGTCTCCAATGAGGCTATGCTGGCCCTTGGCAACTCTCTTCATGGGACTGTGATGCACCTGTGTTACCTTGTCATGTGTCTCCAATGAAGGCTATGCTGGCCCTTGGCAACTCTCTTCATGGACTGTGATGCACTGTGTTACCTTGCCCATGTGTCTTCCAATGAGGCTATGCTCGGCCCTTGGCAACTCTCTATCATGGACTGTGATGCACTGTGTTACCTTGCATGTGTCTCCAATGAGGCTATGCTGGCCCTTGGCAACTCTCTTCATGGACTGTGATGCACTGTGTTACCTTGCCATGTGTCTCCAATGGGCTATGCCTGGCCCTTGGCAACTCTCTTCATGGACTGTGATGCACTGTGTTACCTTGTCATGTGTCTCCAATGAGGCTATGCAGGCCCCTTGGCAACTCTCTTCATGGACTGTGATGCACTGTGTTACCTTGTCATGAGTCTCCAATGGGGCTATGCTGGCCCTTGGCAACTCTCTTCATGGACTGTGATGCACTGTGTTACCCTTGCCATGTGTCTCCAATGGGGCTATGCTGGCCCTTGCCAACTCTCTTCATGGACTGTGATGCACTGTGTTACCTTGCCATGTGTCTCCAATGGGGCTATGCTGGCCCTTGGCAACTCTCTTCATGGACTGTGATGCACTGTGTTTACCTTGCCATGTGTCTCCAATGGGCTATGCTGGCCCTTGGCAACTCTCTTCATGGACTGTGATGCACTGTGTTACCTTGTCATGTGTCTCCAATGAGGCTATGCTGGCCCTTGGCAACTCTCTTCATGGACTGTGATGCACTGTGTATATTGTCATGTGTCCTCCAATGAGGCTATGCTGGCCCTTGGCAACTCTCTTCATGGACTGTGATGCCACTGTGTTACCTTGTCATGTGTCTCCAATGAGGCTATGCTGGCCCTTGGCCAACTCCTCTTTCATGGACTGTGATGCACTGTGTTACCTTGCCATGTGTCTCCAATGAGGCTATGCTGGCCCTTGGCAACTCTCTTCATGGACTGTGATGCACTGTGTTACCTTGCCATGTGTCTCCAATGAGGCTATGCTAGGCCCTTGGCAACTCTCTTCATGGACTGTGATGCACTGTGTTACCCTTGCCATGTGTCTCCAATGGGGCTATGCTGGCCCTTGGCAAACTCTCTTCATGGACTGTGATGCACTGTGTTACCTTGTCATGTGTCTCCAATGAGGCCTATGCTGGCCCTTGGCAACTCTCTTCATGGACTGTGATGCACTGTGTCTACCTTGTCATGTGTCTCCAATGGGGCTATGCTGGCCCTTGGCAACTCTCTTCATGGACTGTGATGCACTGTGTTACCTTGCCATGTGTCTCCAATGGGGGCTATGCTGGCCCTTGCCAACTCTCTTCATGGACTGTGATGCACTGTGTTAACCTTGCCATGTGTCTCCAATGGGGCTATGCTGGCCCTTGGCAACTCTCTTCATGGACTGTGATGCACTGTGTTACCCTTGTCATGTGTCTCCCAATGAGGCTATGCTGGCCCCTTGGCAACTCTCTTCATGGACTGTGATGCACTGTGTTACCTTGTCATGTGTCTCCAATGGGGCTATGCTGGCCCTTGGCAACTCTCTTCATGGACTTGTGATGCACTGTGTTACCTTGTCATGTGTCTCCAATGGGGCTATGCTGGCCCTTGGCAACTCTCTTCATGGACTGTGATGCATGTGTTACCTTGCCATGTGTCTCCAATGGGGCTATGCTGGCCCTTGGCAAACTATCTATGGACTGTGATGCACTGTGTTACCTTGTCATGTGTCTCCAACTGAGGCTATGCTGGCCCTTGGCAACTCCTCTTCATGGACCCCTCGTGATGCACTGTGTTACCTTGTCATGTGTTCCTCCCAATGGGGCTATGCTGGCCCTCTGGCAACCTCTCTTCATGGACTGTGATGCACTGTGTTACCTTGCCATGTGTCTCCAATGGGGCTATGCTGGCCCTTGGCAACTCTCTTCATGGACTGTGATGCACTGTGTACCTTGCATGTGTCTCCAATGGGGCTATGCTGGCCCTTGGCAAATCCTCTTCATGGACTCGTGATGCACTGTGTCTACCTTGTCATGTGTCCTCCAATGAGGCTATGCTGGCCCTTGGCAACTCTCTTCATGGACCTGTGATGCCACTGTGTTACCTTGTCATTATGGCTCATATATTCCTTATTTTTACAAGATTATTTATAAACGTTGTGTATGTTTTCTTACATACTAATAAAATACATTTTATTTCACAAATCTTTGTCCTCATTCTTCCTGTTATATTTTTTCAAGCCTCTAGTTTATGTTGTTTATCCTTAAAGGGACCTAACAAATCTATTTGTTATAATGAAATCATATATGGTAAGACAATAGTAAATGACTTTAAGATTAACATCTCCAATGTAATCTTATTATTTGTGTTTATATTATTTTCTCTTAGCTCTATCATTGCCTGAATATGATTAGCAGAGTAATTTCTTTATATATGTATATATATTTTTGTATTTGTGTATATATGTATATTAAAATGTTCATATCCATGTGTGTATTATAAACTCTGCATGAATTGATGCACCTTTACCAAATGATCTGAGTATAGATACAATGATATATCCCAGTCAACGTGTTCATTTTATTTAAATAGTATTGACTATGTGTATGCTCTTTTTAAAAACAAATAATGTCCCTTTAAGTGATGTTGATCACTATTGTAAATGAATGTATTTCCATTTGTAAAGCGTTTTTGTCCTTTTTACAAGAACAAGGACATATAATTTTATTAATAAAACAATCTTATTGTAATGTTGACAGCACCTGTATTTCATTTTCAAATCTATATTATTGTCAAAGTGTAACCAAATCAATCTCTGTGTGTAATACAAATAATGTAGATGATGAATATTAGTTAACTAATATGTTAACAAAATACATCTCCTCCCCATATATGGCTATAGGTAGGCGTGACCATAATTACACTTGAATAAATGACACGTTTAAATCAATACATGTATAACTATTGTTATTCAACAACAATCCAAAACATATCTTAAAACATCAATGGCATATGTATTTCTCATGTGTATCTTTTAAATGTTAAAGATATACACCATAGCTATAGTTCAAGGGACAGTCAAGTCCGAAAAGATGATTCATGATTTGGTGACATTCCTAGATAGCAATCTACACACATACTAGTTCCTAAAAATAAAATACGTTTCTTAATGATATGCCAAGATGTCACAGAGTCCTTGTATTGTCTGCGGTTTTTTCAGCGATCTCGGATGCGCCATGTTGCTTAAGACGTCACCTGCCAGGCTATCAATGATTCCTTGTATTGACTGACGTTCTTACGTGATCAGGAATATGCCTTTTATTGGATTGCGTTTTGACGCGATCAAGGATGCGCCTTTTTTTTTTGGGCGTTCTTACGTGATCAATAATGTGCCTTTCATTGGATGGCGTTCTTACGTGATCAAGGAAGCGCCATGTTAAGACGGGCACATGTAAAGTTAAAAAAACGTGGTGATTGGATTGCGTAGGTCCCGCAATATTTGTGCACGTTAAAAACGTTTGTGACTGCATGCAATTTTAAAAAGCTTGCGAATATGTATTATTTGCATCATGTTACATTGTTGACCCGTAGCTGATAAAGACCAACACATTCTCTTTTGCTGGATGTCTGGTTGAATCAACGAACGAAAGCAAAATGTTTTCATGCATAGGATATTTCTAGGCAAGTGCAAATCTCTACAGTCCATGTTTAATATGTTTGTCAACAATGTTCCTTTTTTCTTAAAAATTAATGTTGTGTTTAATGTTGAACATATCTAATTAATAAATATGCGCTATTGTGTTTGAATAAAGTAATCAATATGCATTTATCATATGCTAAATATATGATGCCGACTTCTTCTAAATGTAATTTCGTTGTATATTTTATGAAAGGTTCATTAGACACTCACATTATAAATAAAAATATTTGATTTTGTCTCTAGTTAGATAGTCCATTGTTTAACCAATAGGTTTATTTTGTCTTGTGTTGTAAGAAAATGTAAGTAATTTTCTTACTCCTCACAAAGCCAATGAGTTTCATGTGAGTACCATCTCCAGCTTTGTCCAGTTTGTGTAAAGGTTCTTTTCATATGTTAATGATGGGGTATTGTGTTTTACGGTTGTAATGGTGGTTCATCTATATTTAAAATATAGCTAACCCTATTTTATTTGCAAGTGTTTGAAGCTTTTTAATATTGCTATCAGTATATGTTAATCTTGTTGTTTGTAGTAGTGTCTATTACATACAGTTATGTAAAAAATATAGGATACTGTCCCTTGAATGCAAATGTTGTTTTTTTGTATCATGTATGAGATCCACATAGTTTAATCTTCAAATATATTTTTGTTAGCAATATTTCACCCCCCACTCCTAAAAGGACTTTAAACCCATATTCATTGTTAAAATAAAAATAGTTACCAATAAAATATTACACACAATAATGTCTCTTTAAAGAAAATAGACTTTATTTAACAGTCAATATAAATGTGATTTTCAAATTTTTTTTTTTGACAAAGTACATGTAGATATAGCAACAAGCTTAAAATGTGTTAGCATATGTAATGTTGTTAACAGGACAGTTCGAAAATAATTTTTTTAACATTATTCGAAAAGTCAATCTGTAATAACAAGGATATCAACTGTTGCTCAACAATTGAACATTTGTCTGGGTTTATTTAAATTTGCTATCTAAACCTATGAGGTTGGTGTGCTCATTTCTTAAATCTTGAAGAGTGCTCTGTAATCATTATACAATTGAGCACTAGAGGGCATTTGGATAGCATTTGTATATGTAAAACCTTGTGCTCATACAGCATATTATTGACCATGTATTGATCATTGATATCTAAAATGTTGTTATGTCAGAACAACAAATAAGTGGTCATTTTTCATAGTCATAGATACAAGGGTAAGCACATAAGTCACACATGTATTTCTCCATGTTTTGTTGTTTCAAAACTTTATAATGCGTAATACAGTGTTTTCTTTGTAATCAATAATTTTCTGACTGTCCCTTTAAGCTGTGTTATTGGCATTCACAACAGTAATATGCCATCATGGATAATTGTTATGGTAATTTAGTTAGCGATTCGGGAAACAGTTTGGACATCACATCACAGAAACCAATCAATATCATGAACAAGGATAGGTATGTGATGATGTGGTTTTCACACACTTATAACCCACACTCTGCAAAGAATCTTCCCTCCATGGACCCGGTCCCATAGAAGTCGATTATATACAGAGTGTGGTCCACAAGTGTATGAAACCACATCATCACATACCTATCCATTACCCAAAAAAAAAAATTTAAGATGGAAAAAAATACTTACTTCCTCTTCCTTCCCCTCTTCCCACGGGGCTGAGGCTCTGGGAGAGGCAACTGCCGACTCCGAAGAGTCCTCCTTGGAGCTGTTGTGGGAGGAGTGGAAGGAAGAGTACTGGGACGACCAAGGTGAGGAGTAGATGGCTGAGGAGGAGGAGAAGATGGATGAGGAGGAGAAGATGGCTGAGGAGGAGGAGGAGTAGATGGCTGAGGAGGAGGAGGAGTAGATGGCTGAGGAGGAGGATGAGATGGGCCGGCAGGAGGAGATGGCCCAGCAGCAGAGGCCCAGCAACAAGAGGCCCAGCAACAGGAGGTAGACCAGCATGCGCCTCCCGGAAAAATGTGAACATTTCCTGATGAAGATTGAACATTCTTGTTTGTCCTTCTTGTATTGTATTCAGTCATACTGATTATTTCATTTTGGCCTTGAATTATTTGATTCTGCCCATCAAGTATTCTGCGTCGTCCTTCTATGTTTTCTATCCGGGAGGTACGCATCTGGTCTATGTACTCCAGTAGAACCCGCACCTCCGCTATTTCTTCTGTTGTGCCTGTTGAACCCGTGCACGGCGGGGGTGCCCGTGCACGGCGGAGTGCGGGTCTTTGAGGGACCCTCGGGTTCCGCGGGTTCAGCGGGATCCTCCTGTGCTTTCGGGGCCTCTTGATCATCTCCCGTGCGCTGTTCGTCACGGGGGGCCTCTTCCCTCCGAACGTGGGAATTCCTCACCACCACTCTCATCCCGGGGAGATGCAGGAGGCTGTGCTGCCTCGTCCCCAGACTCTGTAATATTAAAAAAAAAAGAAAAAAAGAAATGTATATATTAGCATATTTGCAAATAAAGGTTTAAATGACTTAAGCTTACGATACAATTACAAATGCAGAATCATTAATCCACTTTGAAATCTAACAAACAATCAATTCTATTTCCGCTTTTTCTAAACAGTGTATGTGATATCTGGTCAATGTGAATGTTTTTGCGTTTGTTTTCAGTCTGTTTAAATGCACACCTAACCTATAGCCTAGATACTGATGTAACCGCTAAGTAATAGAATGCGTGTAAACAGGCGTAATAGCATTAATCTGATCCTTAACACATGAAACCCAATGTTTTATCTTTCATGATTTATAAGCATACATTTAGTATCAACTTTCGAATGTACTTTTGTTATCTAATTAGCTTCATTCTCTGGATATTCTTTGCTGAAAAGCATATCTAAATATGTTTATAAGATTCTGATTGTTAGCTGAATATAGCTGCCTCCTGTGATTGTTTCACCGTGTGCATGGCTATTTCTTCATTAAAATATATCTCAGAATGAATCAAATTATGTAATATAAGTACATTGAATGTTTTGTCAAATTGTATTCGCTACCTCAATCATGAAAGTAAATGTTTGCGTATAGTGTCCATTGAAAATACATTCGTATGTGAAATTATTGTTCAATGAGCTTACCGTCAGATGAGAGTGGCAGGTTCCCGGTATCGATTCCTCCGATACCGACTACTTCCACCTCGGAGATGCTGGGCCGCAACATTTCCTCCCATCTGCAGTACTCCATTTCCAAGGGCAGGGCCGCCACCGGTCCCTGCGGCATGTCGGGCCTCCAGGCTTAACTTTTTTTTAAGTTCAAGGTTTACAGTCCCGGTACCGATGTTTGATAGAATCCATATCCCGGATCCGGCCACCCACTGCATTGACTGCATTCCGAATCTCGTTCCAGAGCCTCCTCCTGTCAGTCGGGGTAGTCTTCTGGTGCTGCAGCATCCTATACCTGGCCATATAGGCCTCTACGAGGGCCTCCTTCTCCTCCATCGTAAACCTCGCCTCCCTAGTCGCCTTGGCCTTCCCCTGTGACGATGCCCTCTGTTTCCCGGACTGTGAAGCCCTACTCTGACCGCCACTGGGCCCAGCCACTTGGTCATCTTGAACCAAGTGGCTGGGTCCACCCACCGCTTCCACCCCCGCTTCCTGCCCCCCTTCCTGCCCCCCTTCCTGCCCTGTTCCTCTCCCCCTCCCCACTACTTCCCCCCTCTACCTGTCCCCTGCCTGGCCTCCATCTCCTCCCTAAACTAAACCCCAAATAATCAAAAAAAAGTGAGTGTGATGAAATGAAAGGGGGTCAAAATAAAGAACTAAAAAGACAAAAAAGGTGCTTAAAGTGTGAGGGATGTAAAAAAAAAAAGAGGGTAAGGAGTATTTAAATAAACGAAAAGAAGAAGACTAAAAGGAGGATATGTAAACTAAATGTAACTAGGGGATGGGTATGGGATGGGTATGGGGTATGGGATAAGAGTAAATGGGATGAAAGGAATGGGACTACAAGGAATGGGGCTATGGAGTGTAGTATGAGGGGGTAGGGGGTATGGAGTGTATGTAGTGTTATTGATAAGTGTATGTATGTATTGAATGTGTTTGCGTGTAAATGTGTTAAGTGTACAGATAAATCACTCGCTCGCTAACTCACACTACTTCTAATTCTCACTAACAAACACTCCCACTAACGCTCACTAACTACCACTAACTGACGCTCACACTAACAACTATCACTAATAACTCCCACTAACTCACTCACGCTCCCACTAACAGACTCTCTCCCACTCCCGCTAACTCCCACTAACTCACTCACTCTCTCACGCTAACACTACCAACTGACTATCTCACGCTAACACTACCAAACTGACTACCCTCACGCTAACACTACCAACTGACTCTCTCACGCTAACACTACCAACTGGACTCTCTCACACTAACACTAACTCACTCTCAAAAATTCGCAAAATCTCTATTCTTAAATCTCCAAAGACCCACCAGCAACACAGTCAAAGAAGCCCCTGCTTGTGTGGTGCTTATATACCCTGTGTAAATGTTTAATGATGTCCCAATTTCCATTGTAATTAGTGTTCAGGTGTGCTTTATTAGCAATTAATATTATTGCAATGTGTATTAGGTGTGTTAATTTGCGCATGCTCATTTTGAGTTGGTATTTGTGGAATGTGTAGAATGCGATGATGTCATAGTGGTCGTTTTCTCTAACATTGTCCAATAGTATTCTTTTTAAATGTGAATTTGCGATGGTGTGTTCTTCGTGAAGTGTTGTATATGTATGTTTTTCATAATATATAATGATATTGAATGCGATTTTTTTTTTAGTGTATGTATATATTTTTTAATCCTTGTTGTTATTGTGCGATTTTCCGCATCTTAAAGTATATGCGTATTCCCCGTATAAATAGTATTAAAACTTCCCCCGCTTGTGAATGTGTAATGCTTGTGTGCTTTGTTGATTGATTGATGTTGTGACATTTGCGGCGTGTTATTGTTGTGCATGATGTGGTATGCGTCATATGACCGAGCTGTGCGTATTCTCGCGAGATCGAGTGTTAGGTAAAAAAAGCTATTTTTTGACTTTCCCATTGATCTCTATGGGAGACTGTCTAACGCGGGCAGGATTACGCGTGTGACATACACGCGTTAGGAGCATCGTTAGATGGTCTTATATTAACTCTAAATACCGGAGTCAAACAATGACGTGCGTTAGACATAAAACACGCGTGGCGTTAACAGCCCATCTACCGCCGAACTCTAAATCTAGCCGTTAGTAAACATGTGCCTCATGTTATAGCCCCTCCCTTATATCTTATCTTACTTAGTAACCATGTGCCTCATGTTATAGCCCCTCCCTTATATCTTATCTTACTTAGTAACCATGTGCCTCATGTTATAGCCCTTCATCCCTCATAACTTATCTTACTTGGTAACCATGTGCCTCATGTTATAGCACCTCAGTCATATCTTATTTAGCTACCATGTGCCTCATGTTATTTTCCCTGCCTCATATATTATCTTACTTAGTAACTCTGTGCCTCATGTTATAGCCCCTCCATAATATCTTCTTATCTCCCTCTGTAACCGTGTGCCTCATGTTATAGCACCTCCCTACTTAGTACCATGTGCCTCATGTTATAGCCCCTCCCTCATGTCTTATCTTACTTAGTAACCATGTGCCTCATGTTATAGCCCCTCCCTCATATCTTATCTTATTAGTAACCTTGTGCCTCATGTTATAGCCCCTCCCTAATACCTTATCTCACTCTGTAACCATGTGCCTCATCTTATAGCCCCTCCCTCATATCTTATCTAACTTAGTAACCATGTGCCTCATGTTATAGCACCTCTCTCATATCTTACTTAGTAACCATATGCCTCATGTTATAGCCCCTCCCTCATATCATACTTAGTAACCATGTGCCTCATGTTATAGCCCCTCCCTCATATCATACTTAGTAACCATGTGCCTCATGTTATAGCCCCTCCCTCATATCTTATCTTACTTAGTAATCATGTGCCTCATGTTATAGCACCTCCCTCATATCTTATCTTACTTAGTAATCATGCGCCTCATGTTATAACCCCTCCCTCATATCTTATCTTACTTAGTAACCTTGTGCCTCATGTTATAGCCCCTCCCTAATACCTTATCTCACTCTGTAACCGTGTGCCTCATCTTATAGCCCCTCCCTCATATCTTATCTAACTTAGTAACCATGTGCCTCATGTTATAGCACCTCCCTCATATCTTACTTAGTAACCATGTGCCTCATGTTATAGCCCCTCCCTCATATCATACTTAGTAACCATGTGCCTCATGTTATAGCCCCTCCCTCATATCATACTTAGGCCTAGATTTGGAGTTTGGCGGTAGATGGGCTGTTAACGCTACGCTGGCTTTTTTCTTGCCGCACCATAAAATTAACTCTGGTATCGAGAGTCCCAAAAAATGCTGCGTTAGGCTCCAAAAAAGGAGCGTAGAGCATTTTTACCGCAAATGCAACTCTCGATACCAGAGTTGCTTACCGGACGCGGCCAGCCTCAAAAACGTGCTCGTGCACGATTCTCCCATAGGAAACAATGGGGCTGTTTGAGCTGAAAAAAAAACCTAACACCTGCAAAAAAGCAGCGTTCAGCTCCTAACGCAGCCCCATTGTTTCCTATGGGGAAACACTTCCTACGTCTGCACCTAACACTCTAACATGTTCCCCCGAGTCTAAACACCCCTACCCTTACACTTATTAACCCCTATTCTTCCGCCCCCGCTATCGCTGACCCCTGCATATTATTATTAACACCTAATCTTCCGCTCCGTAAACCGCCGCAACTTACATTATCCCTATGTACCCCTAATCTGCTGCCCCTAACACCGCCGACCCCTATATTATATTTATTAACCCCTAACCTGCCCCCCACAACGTCGCCGCCAGCTACTTACAATAATTAACCCCTAATCTGCTGAGCGGACCTGAGCGCTACTATAATAAAGTTATTAACCCCTAATCCGCCTCACTAACCCTATCATAAATAGTATTAACCCCTAATCTGCCCTCCCTAACATCGCCGACACCTAACTTCAATTATTAACCCCTAATCTGACGACCGGAGCTCATCGCTATTCTAATAAATGTATTAACCCCTAAACCTAAGTCTAACCCTAACACTAACACCCCCCTAACTTAAATATAATTTAAATCTAACGAAATTAATTAACTCTTATTAAATAAATTATTCCTATTTAAAGCTAAATACTTACCTGTAAAATACATCCTAATATAGCTACAATATAAATTATAATTATATTGTAGCTATTTTAGGATTAATATTTATTTTACAGGCAACTTGGTAATTATTTTAACCAGGTACAATAGCTATTAAATAGTTAAGAACTATTTAATAGTTACCTAGTTAAAATAATAACAAAATTACCTGTAAAATAAATCCTAACCTAAGTTATAATTAAACCTAACACTACCCTATCAATAAATTAATTAAATAAAATACCTACAATTACCTACAATTAACCTAACACTACACTATCAATAAATAAATTAAATACAATTGCTACAAATAACTACAATTACATAAACTAACTAAAGTACAAAAAATAAAAAAGAACTAAGTTACAAAAAATAAAAAAATATTTACAAACATAAGAAAAATATTACAACAATTTTAAACTAATTACACCTACTCTAAGCCCCCTAATAAAATAACAAAGACCCCCAAAATAAAAAAATGCCCTACCCTATTCTAAATTAATAGAGTTAAAAGCTCTTTTACCTTACCAGCCCTGAACAGGGCCCTTTGCGGGCATGCCCCAAGAAAATCAGCTCTTTTGCCTGTAAAAAAAACCATACAATACCCCCCCCCAACATTACAACCCACCACCCACATACCCCTAATCTAACCCAAACCCCCTTAAATAAACCTAACACTAAGCCCCTGAAGATCTTCCTACCTTGTCTTCACCATCCAGGTATCACCGATCCGGTGCTGAAGAGGTCCAGAAGAGGCTCCAAAGTCTTCCTCCTATCCGGCAAGAAGAGGACATCCGGACCGGCAAACATCTTCTCCAAGCGGCATCTTCGATCTTCTTCCATCCAGTGCGGAGCGGGTCCATCTTGAAGCAGCCGACGCGGATCCATCCTCTTCTTCCGGCGTCTCCCGACGAATGACGGTTCCTTTAAGGGACGTCATCCAAGATGGCGTCCCTCGAATTCCGATTGGCTGATAGGATTCTATCAGCCAATCGGAATTAAGGTAGGAATATTCTGATTGGCTGATGGAATCAGCCAATCAGAATCAAGTTCAATCCTATTGGCTGATCCAATCAGCCAATCAGATTGAGCTCGCATTCTATTGGCTGATCGGAACAGCCAATAGGATGCGAGCTCAATCTGATTGGCTGATTGGATCAGCCAATAGGATTGAACTTGATTCTGATTGGCTGATTCCATCAGCCAATCAGAATATTCCTACCTTAATTCCGATTGGCTGATAGAATCCTATCAGCCAATCGGAATTCGAGGGATGCCATCTTGGATGACGTCCCTTAAAGGAACAGTCATTCGTCGGGAGACGCCGGAAGAAGAGGATGGATCCGCGTCGGCTGCTTCAAGATGGACCCGCTCCGCACCGGATGGAAGAAGATCGAAGATGCCGCTTGGAGAAGATGTTTGCCGGTCCGGATGTCCTCTTCTTGCCGGATAGGAGGAAGACTTTGGAGCCTCTTCTGGACCTCTTCAGCACCGGATCGGTGATACCTGGATGGTGAAGACAAGGTAGGAAGATCTTCAGGGGCTTGGTGTTAGGTTTATTTAAGGGGGGTTTGGGTTAGATTAGGGGTATGTGGGTGGTGGGTTGTAATGTTGGGGGGGGTATTGTATGTTTTTTTTTTACAGGCAAAAGAGCTGATTTTCTTGGGGCATGCCCCGCAAAGGGCCCTGTTCAGGGCTGGTAAGGTAAAGAGCTTTTAACTCTATTAATTTAGAATAGGGTAGGGCATTTTTTTATTTTGGGGGTCTTTGTTATTTTATTAGGGGGCTTAGAGTAGGTGTAATTAGTTTAAAATTGTTGTAATATTTTTCTTATGTTTGTAAATATTTTTTTATTTTTTGTAACTTAGTTCTTTTTTATTTTTTGTAATTTAGTTAGTTTATGTAATTGTAGTTATTTGTAGCAATTGTATTTAATTTATTTATTGATAGTGTAGTGTTAGGTTAATTGTAGGTAATTGTAGGTATTTTATTTAATTAATTTATTGATAGGGTAGTGTTAGGTTTAATTATAACTTAGGTTAGGATTTATTTTACAGGTAATTTTGTTATTATTTTAACTAGGTAACTATTAAATAGTTCTTAACTATTTAATAGCTATTGTACCTGGTTAAAATAATTACCAAGTTGCCTGTAAAATAAATATTAATCCTAAAATAGCTACAATATAATTATAATTTATATTGTAGCTATATTAGGATGTATTTTACAGGTAAGTATTTAGCTTTAAATAGGAATAATTTATTTTATAAGAGTTAATTAATTTTGTTAGATTTAAATTAGATTTAAGTTAGGGGGGGTGTTAGTGTTAGGGTTAGACTTAGCTTTAGGGGTTAATACATTTATTAGAATAGCGATGAGCTCCGGTCGTCAGATTAGGGGTTAATAATTGAAGTTAGGTGTCGGCGATGTTAGGGAGGGCAGATTAGGGGTTAATACTATTTATGATAGGGTTAGTGAGGCGGATTAGGGGTTAATAACTTTATTATAGTAGCGCTCAGGTCCGCTCGGCAGATTAGGGGTTAATAAGTGTAGGCAGGTGTCGGCGACGTTGAGGGGGGCAGATTAGGGGTTAATAAATATAATATAGGGGTCGGCGGTGTTAGGGGCAGCAGATTAGGGGTACATAAGGATAACGTAGGTGGCGGCGCTTTGCGGTCGGCAGATTAGGGGTTAATTATTGTAAGTAGCTGGCGGCGACGTTGTGGGGGGCAGGTTAGGGGTTAATAAATATAATACAGGGGTCGGCGGGGTTAGGGGCAGCAGATTAGGGGTACATAAGTATAACGTAGGTGGCGGTCGGCAGATTAGGGGTTAAAAAAATTTAATCGAGTGGCGGCGATGTGGGGGGACCTTGGTTTAGGGGTACATAGGTAGTTTATAGGTGTTAGTGTACTTTAGGGTACAGTAGTTAAGAGCTTTATGAACCGGGGTTAGCCCAGAAAGCTCTTAACTCCTGCTTTTTTCCTGCGGCTGGAGTTTTGTCGTTAGAGCTCTAACGCTCACTTCAGAAACGACTCTAAATACCGGAGTTAGAAAGATCCCATTGAAAAGATAGGATACGCAATTGACGTAAGGGGATCTGCGGTATGGAAAAGTCGCGGCTGAAAAGTGAGCGTTAGACCCTTTAATCACTGACTCCAAATACCGGCGGTAGCCTAAAACCAGCGTTAGGAGCCTCTAACGCTGGTTTTCACGGCTAACGCCAAACTCCAAATCTAGGCCTTAGTAACCATGTGCCTCATGTTATAGCCCCTCCCTCATATCTTATCTTACTTAGTAATCATGCGCCTCATGTTATAGCCCCTCCCTCATATCTTATCTTACTTAGTAATCATGTTCCTCATGTTATAGCACCTCCCTCATATCTTATCTTAGTAACCGTGTGCCTCATGCTATAGCACCTCCCTCACATCTTATCTTACTTAGGCCTAGATTTGGAGTTTGGCGGTAGATGGGCTGTTAACGCTACGCAGGCTTTTTTCTGGCCGCACCATAAAATTAACTCTGGTATCGAGAGTTCAAAAAAATGCTGCGTTAGGCTCCAAAAAAGGAGCGTAGAGCATATTTAACGCATCTGCAACTCTCGATACCAGAGTTGCTTACGGACGCGGCCAGCCTCAAAAACGTGCTCGTGCACGATTCTCCCATAGGAAACAATGGGGCTGTTGAGCTGAAAAAAAACCTAACACCTGCAAAAAAGCAGCGTTCAGCTCCTAACGCAGCCCCATTGTTTCCTATGGGGAAACACTTCCTACGTCTGCACCTAACACTCTAACATGTACCCCGAGTCTAAACACCCCTAACCTTACACTTATTAACCCCTATTCTGCCGCCCCCCGCTATCGCTGACCCCTGCATATTATTATTAACCCCTAATCTGCCGCTCCGTAAAACCGCCGCAACCTACGTTATCCCTATGTACCCCTAATCTGCTGCCCCTAACACCGCCGACCCCTATATTATATTTATTAACCCCTAACCTGCCCCCCACAACGTCGCCGCCAGCTACTTACAATAATTAACCCCTAATCTGCCGACCGCAAAGCGCCGCCACCTACGTTATCCTTATGTACCCCTAATCTGGTTCCCTAACATCGCCGACCCCTATATTATATTTATTAACCCCTAATCTGCCCCCCTCAACGTCGCCGACACCTGCCTACACTTATTAACCTCTAATCTGCCGAGCGGACCTGAGCGCTACTATAATAAAGTTATTAACCCCTAATCCGCCTCACTAACCCTATCATAAATAGTATTAACCCCTAATCTGCCCTCCCTAACATCGCCGACACCTAACTTCAATTATTAACCCCTAATCTGACGACCGGAGCTCACCGCTATTCTAATAAATGTATTAACCCCTAAAGCTAAGTCTAACCCTAACACTAACACCCCCCTAACTTAAATATAATTTACATCTAACGAAATAAATTAACTCTTATTAAATAAATTATTCCTATTTAAAGCTAAATACTTACCTGTAAAATAAACCCTAATATAGCTACAATATAAATTATAATTATATTATAGCTATTTTAGGATTTATATTTATTTTACAGGCAACTTTGTAATTATTCTAACTAGGTACAATAGCTATTAAATAGTTAAGAACTATTTAATAGTTACCTAGTTAAAATAATAACAAAATTACCTGTAAAATAAGTCCTAACCTAAGTTATAATTAAACCTAACACTACCCTATCAATAAATTAATTAAATAAAATACCTACAATTAACCTAACACTACACTATCAATAAATAAATTAAATACAATTTCTACAAATAACTACAATGAAATAAACTAACTAAAGTACAAAAAATAAAAAAGAACTAAGTTACAAAAAATAAAAAAATATTTACAAACATAAGAAAAATATTA
The DNA here is from genome assembly GCF_027579735.1 of Bombina bombina. NCBI lineage: Eukaryota > Metazoa > Chordata > Amphibia > Anura > Bombinatoridae > Bombina > Bombina bombina. Next base: position 286,771,352 of record NC_069506.1, read on the forward strand.
CAACAATTTTAAACTAATTACACCTACTCTAAGCCCCCCTAATAAAATAACAAAGCCCCCCAAAATAAAAAATGCCCTACCCTATTCTAAATTAATAAATTTAAAAGCTCTTTTACCTTACCAGCCCTGAACAGGGCCCTTTGCGGGGCATGCCCCAAGAAAATCAGCTCTTTTGCCTGTAAAAAAAAAACATACAATACCCCCCCCCCCCCAACATTACAACCCACCACCCACATACCCCTAATCTAACCCAAACCCCCCTTAAATAAACCTAACACTAAGCCCCTGAAGATCTTCCTACCTTGTCTTCACCATACCAGGTTCACCGATCGGTCCAGAAGAGCTCCTCCGATGTCCTGATCCAAGCCCAAGCGGGGGGCTGAAGAGGTCCATGATCCGGCTGAAGTCTTCATCCAAGCGGGGCAGAAGAGTTCTTCCATCCGATTGAAGTCTTCATCCAAGCGGCATCCATCCGGAGCGAAGCGGCAGCATCCTGAAGACCTCCACCGCGGAACATCCATCCTGGCCGACGACTGAACGACGAATGACGGTTCCTTTAAATGATGTCATCCAAGATGGCGTCCCTCGAATTCCGATTGGCTGATAGGATTCTATCAGCCAATCGGAATTAAGGTAGGAATATTCTGATTGGCTGATGGAATCAGCCAATCAGAATCAAGTTCAATCCGATTGGCTGATCCAATCAGCCAATCAGATTGAGCTCGCATTCTATTGGCTGATCGGAACAGCCAATAGAATGCGAGCTCAATCTGATTGGCTGATTGGATCAGCCAATCGGATTGAACTTGATTCTGATTGGCTGATTCCATCAGCCAATCAGAATATTCCTACCTTAATTCCGATTGGCTGATAGAATCCTATCAGCCAATCGGAATTCGAGGGACGCCATCTTGGATGACGTCATTTAAAGGAACCGTCATTCGTCGTTCAGTCGTCGGCCAGGATGGATGTTCTGCGGTGGAGGTCTTCAGGATGCTGCCGCTTCGCTCCGGATGGATGCCGCTTGGATGAAGACTTCAATCGGATGGAAGAACTCTTCTGCCCCGCTTGGATGAAGACTTCAGCGGATCATGGACCTCTTCAGCCCCCCGCTTGGGCTTGGATCAGGACATCGGAGGAGCTCTTCTGGACCGATCGGTGAACCTGGTATGGTGAAGACAAGGTAGGAAGATCTTCAGGGGCTTAGTGTTAGGTTTATTTAAGGGGGGTTTGGGTTAGATTAGGGGTATGTGGGTGGTGGGTTGTAATGTTGGGGGGGGGGGGTATTGTATGTTTTTTTTTTACAGGCAAAAGAGCTGATTTTCTTGGGGCATGCCCCGCAAAGGGCCCTGTTCAGGGCTGGTAAGGTAAAAGAGCTTTTAAATTTATTAATTTAGAATAGGGTAGGGCATTTTTTTATTTTGGGGGGCTTTGTTATTTTATTAGGGGGCTTAGAGTAGGTGTAATTAGTTTAAAATTGTTGTAATATTTTTCTTATGTTTGTAAATATTTTTTTATTTTTTGTAACTTAGTTCTTTTTTATTTTTTGTACTTTAGTTAGTTTATTTCATTGTAGTTATTTGTAGAAATTGTATTTAATTTATTTATTGATAGTGTAGTGTTAGGTTAATTGTAGGTAATTGTAGGTATTTTATTTAATTAATTTATTGATAGGGTAGTGTTAGGTTTAATTATAACTTAGGTTAGGACTTATTTTACAGGTAATTTTGTTATTATTTTAACTAGGTAACTATTAAATAGTTCTTAACTATTTAATAGCTATTGTACCTAGTTAAAATAATTACAAAGTTGCCTGTAAAATAAATATAAATCCTAAAATAGCTATAATATAATTATAATTTATATTGTAGCTATATTAGGATTTATTTTACAGGTAAGTATTTAGCTTTAAATAGGAATAATTTATTTAATAAGAGTTAATTAATTTCGTTAGATTTAAATTATATTTAACTTAGGGGGGTGTTAGTGTTAGGGTTAGACTTAGCTTTAGGGGTTAATCCATTTATTAGAATAGCGGTGAGCTCCGGTCGTCAGATTAGGGGTTAATAATTGAAGTTAGGTGTCGGCGATGTTAGGGAGGGCAGATTAGGGGTTAATACTATTTATGATAGGGTTAGTGAGGCGGATTAGGGGTTAATAACTTTATTATAGTAGCGCTCAGGTCCGCTCGGCAGATTAGGGGTTAATAAGTGTAGGCAGGTGTCGGCGACGTTGAGGGGGGCAGATTAGGGGTTAATAAATATAATATAGGGGTCGGCAGTGTTAGGGGCAGCAGATTAGGGGTACATAAGGATAACGTAGGTGGCGGCGGTTTGCAGTCGGCAGATTAGGGGTTAATTATTGTAGGTAGCTGGCGGCGACGTTGTGGGGGGGCAGAT
>NC_069506.1:287121250-287166250 GCF_027579735.1 Bombina bombina
TTTATCCAAACCATCCTGAAGAAACTGTACAATTCGTGGATTTCTAAAAGAATGCCAAGAGAATTTATGAGAAGAACACCATGAAATGTAAGTCTTCCAAACTCAATAATAAATCTTTCTAGAAACAGATTTACGAGCCTGCAACATAATATTAATCACTGAGTCATAGAAACCTCTATGACTAAGCACTAAGTGTTCAATTTCCATACCTTCAAATTAAATGATTTGAGATCCTGATGGAGAAAAGGACCTTGAGATAGAAGGTCAGGCCTTAATGGAAGTGGCCAAGGTTGGCAACGGGACACCCAAACAAGATCCACATACCAAAACCTGTGAGATCAAGCTGGAGCCACCAGCAGCACAAATGATTGCTCCATGATGATCTTGGAGATCACTCTTGGAAGAACTAGAGGCGGGAAAATATAAGCAGGTTGATAACACCACGGAAGTGTCAACGCATCCACTGCTTCTGCCTGAGGATCCCTGGACAGGTACCTGGGAAGTTTTTTGTTTAGATGAGATGCCATCAGATCTATTTCTGGAAGCCCCCACATCTGAACAATTTGAGAAAACACATCTGGGTGGAGAAACCATTCTCCCGGATGTAAAGTCTGATGACTGAGATAATCCGCTTCCAATTGTCTATACCTGGTATATGAACCACAGAAATTAGACAGGAGCTGGATTCCACCCAAACAAGTATCCGAGATACTTCTTTCATAGCGTGAGAACTGAGTCCCACCCTGATGACTGACATATGCCACAGTTGTGATATTGTCTGTCTGAAAACAAATGAACTGTTTTCTCTTCAACAGAGGCCACAACTGGAGAGCTCTGAGAATTGCACGGAGTTCCAAAATATTGATTGGTAATCTCGCCTCTTGAGATTTCCAAACCCCTTGTCCTGTCAGAGATCCCCAAACAGCTCCCCAACCTGAAAGACTTGCATCTGTTGTGATCACAGTCCAGGTTGGACGAACGAAAGAGGCCCCTAGAATTATATGATGGTGATCTAACCACCAAGTCAGAGAAAGTCGAACATTGGGATTTAAGGATTTTAATTGTGACATCCTTGTAAATCCCTGCACCATTGGTTCAGCATACAAAGCTGGAGAGGTCTTATATGAAAACGAGCAAAGGGGATCGTGTCAAATGCTGCAGTCATGAGACCTAAAACTTCCATGCACATAGCTACTGAAGGGAATGACTGAGACTGAAGGTTTCGACAGGTTGCAACCAATTTCTAACGTCTCTTGTCTGTTAGAGACAAAGTCATGGACACTGAATCTATCTGGAAACCTAAAAAGGTTACCTTTGTCTGAGGAATCAAAGAACTTTTTGGTAAATTGATCCTCCAACCATGTCTTTGAAGAAACAACACTAGTTGATTTGTGTGAGATTCTGCAGAACATAAAGACTGAGCGAGTACCAACATATCGTCCAAATAAGGAAACACCGCAATACCCCGCTCTCTGATTACAGACAGTAGGGCACCGAGAACCTTTGAAAAGATTATTGGAGCTGTCGTTAGGCCAAAAGGAAGAGCAACAAATTGATAATGCTTGTCTAGAAAAGAGAATTTCAGGAACTGATAGTGGTCCGGATGAATCGGAATATGAAGATATGCATCCTGTAAGTCTATTGAGGACATATAATGCCCTTGCTGAACAAAAAGGCAGAATAGTCCTTATAGTCACCATCTTGAAAGTTGGTACTCTTACATATCGATTCAAAATCTTTAGATCCAAAACTGGTCTGAATGAAATTTCTTTCTTTGGGACAATGAATAGATTTGAATAAAACCCAAGACCCTGTTCCTGAAACGGAACTGGCATGATTACCCCTGATAACTCCAGGTCTGAAACACACTTCAGGAAAGCCTGAGCCTTTACTGGGTTCACTGGAATGCATGAGAGAAAAAATCTTCTCACAAGCGGTCTTACTCTGAATCCTATTCTGTACCCATAAGAGACAATACTCTGAATCCAATGATTTTGGACCGAATTGATCCAAACATCTTTGAAAATTTTTAATCTGCCCCCTACCAGCTGAGCTGGAATGAGGGCCGCACCTTCATGCGGACTTGGGGGTTGGCTTTGATCTCTTAAATGGCTTGGATTTATTCCAATTTGAGGAAGGCTTCCAATTGGAAACAGATTCCTTTGGGGAAGGATTAGATTTCTGTTCCTTATGTCGAAAGGAACAAAACGGTTAGAAGCTTTAGATTTACCCTTAGGTTTTTTTATCCTGAGGCAAAAAACTCCCTTCCCCCAGTGACCGTTGAAATTATAGAACCAAACAGAGAAACAAATAATTTATTACCTTGGAAAGAAAGAGATAGCAATCTAGACTTAGAAGTCATATCAGCATTCCAAGATTTGAGCCACAAAGCTCTTCTAGCTAAAATAGCTAAAGACATAGATCGAACATCAATTTTGATGATATCAAAAATGGCATCACAAATGAAATTAGCATGTTGAATCAACTTAATGTTAGACAAATCATGATCCGATACTTGTTGCGCTAAAGTTTCCAACCAAAACGTTGAAGCAGTTGCAACATCAGCAAAAGAAATTGCAGGCCTGAGATGACGACCTGAATATAAATAAGCCTTCCTTAGATAAGATTCAAGTTTCCTATCTAAAGGATCTTTAAAAGAAGTACTATCTTCCGTAGGAATAGTAGTACGTTTAGCAAGAGTAGAGATAGCCCCATCAACTTTGGGGATCTTTTCCCAAAACTCCAATCTAACTGCTAGCAAAGGATACAATTATTTAAACCTTGAAGAAGGAATAAAAGAAGTACCAGGCCTATTCCATTCTTTAGAAATCATATCAGAAATAGCATCAGGAACTGGAAAAACCTCTGGAATAACCACAGGAGGTTTATAAACAGAATTTAACGTTTACTAGTTTTAATATCAAGAGGACTAGTTTCCTCCATATCTAATGTAATCAACACTTCTTTTAATAAAGAACAAATATACTCCATTTTAAATAAGAGGATTTGTCAGTGTCAATATCTGAGGCAGGATCTTCTGAATCAGATAGATCCTCATCAGAGAAAGATAAATCAGTATGTTGCCTGTCATTTGAAATTTCATCAACTCTATGAGAGGTTTTAAAAGACCTTTTACGTTTATTAAAAGGAATGGCAGACAAAGCCTTCTGAATTGAATCAGAAATAAATTCATTTAAATTTACAGGTATATCTTGTGCATTAGATGTTGAGGGAACAGCAACAGGTAATGAACTACTACTGATGGATACATTTTCTGCATGTAAAAGTTTATCATGACAACTATTACAAACCACAGCTGGAGGTATAATCTCCACAAGTTTACAACAAATGCACTTAGCTTTGGTAGAACTGTTATCATGCATCAGGGATCCAACAGTGAATTCTGAGACAGGATCAGATTGAGACATCTTGCAAATGTAAGAGAAAAAACAACAACATATAAAGCAAAATTATCAATTTCCTATATGGCAGTTTCAGGAATGGGAAAAAATTCAAACAGCATATCCCTCTGACATAGAAATGGCAAGAGGCAAATAGGAATGGGGTCGTAAATAATGAAAATATTTGGCGCCAAGTATGACTCACAACAAACAGAAAAATATTTTTTGGCGCCAAAAACGTCCGAAAAAGACACTCGCGTCATAGATGATGCAACCTTGTGAAGGACTCAACTAAGACGCCGGAAACTATGAATTTTCGTCAACGAATGTAACTTCGCACCAAAAATGACACAATAAACTGGCATTTTGCGCCCTCGCGAGCCTAATTCTGCCCGCAAATTTAAAAGACAGTCAATTTTAAAAAGAGACTATACCCCAGGTAAGAAATACATTTTCATAAAAAAAGCATTTCCCAGATATGATACTGACAGTCTGCAAAAGGAAATATAGTGAAAACCTGAATCATGGCAAATATAAGTACAATACATATATTTAGAACTTTATATAAATACATAACATGCCAAACCATAGCTGAGAGTGACTTAAGTAATGAAAACATACTTAGCAAAAGACACCCATCCACAGACCAGTACTGAAACGGTTATCAGTAGAGACAATGGAATATGAGAGTATATCGTCGATCTGAAAAGGGTGGTAGGAGATGAATCTCTACGACTGATAACAGAGAACCTATGAAATAGATCCCCGTGAGGAAAACTATTGCATTCAATACAGTAGGTGATACTCCCTTCACATCCCTCTGACATTCACTGTACTCTGAGAGGAATCGGGTTTCAAAAATGCAGAGAAGCGCACATCAACGTAGAAATCTTAGCACAAACTTACTTAACCACCTGCATAGGAGGCAAAGTTTGTAAAATTGAATTGTGAGTGTGGTGAGTGGGGTATTTATAGGCATTTTGAGGTTTGGGAAACTTTGCCCCTCCTGGTAGGATTGTATATTCCATACGTCACTAGCTCATGGACTCTTGAAAAATAAAGAAACATGTTTTTTTACCATTTCCCAAAAATTCACTTAAGTGGGGTTAAAAGGGGGGGGGGGGGGGCTGATTTATGAGGATACCTATTTCTCAGAAACCGACGATGTTACAGACGTAAAAATTGGTATTTAGATTCAACTTGAAAAATAAAGAAACGTGATATACCATTTCCCCAAAATCCACTTAAAGGGACAGTAAACACCAGAATTTTTGTTGTTTAAAAAAGTAGATAATCCCTTTATTACCCATTCCCCAATTTTGCATAACCAACACATTTATAATAATATACTTTTTACCTCTTTGATTACCTTGTATCTAAGCCTTTGCAAACTGCCTCCTTATTTCAGTTCTTTTGACAGACATGCATTTTTAGCCAATCAGTGCTTGCTCTTAGGAGCTTCACGTGCCAGAGCTCAATGTTATCTATATGAAACACATGAACTAACGCCCTCTAGTGGTGAAAAACTTTCAAAATGCTTTCCAATTAGAGGCAGTCTTCAAGGTCTAAGAAATTAGCACATGAACCTCCTAGATTTAGCTTTCAACTAAGAATACCAAGGGAACAAAGCAAAATTGGTAATAAAAGTAAATTGTAAAGTTGTTTAAAATTACATGCCCTATTTAAATCATGAAATACTTTTTGTGACTTTACTGTCCTTTTAAGGAGGATGAAAGGGGGGGCTGATTTACGGGAATACATATATCTCAAAAACCGACACTGTTACAAACGTGAAAATTGGTATTTAGATTCTCCTTTAAAAATAAACACGTGTTTTAAAATTTCCCAAAAATCCACTTAAGGGGGGGGGGGGGGTCAATATATCTCAAAAACCAAAGATTTTACAGACATGAAAATTGGTATTTAGATTACAAGAAACACAAGGAATTAACAAAAACTCTAGAAGTTAATTTCAGCGAGTGTGCAACCCAAACGGCAAACATGTTAGGGCACATGTCGATGCGAGTGGTTGGGGTTTTTTTGCTATTTTTTTACAAATCACAAAATCTACTCTATATGTATGCGTGTGTATATATAAATATATAACATAACTGGTTAAAATGTACTCTTACATCATTAGGTTAAATATTTTAGTTACTCAGTACTTTCTCAGTGCCGCAGAAAAAAAATAATTGCACTGGGCGGGGGGGGGGGATAGAGAGAACACTTCAGGCCTTAATTTGAAATAAATAGATCATGAAAAGGACATAACTGAGAACCTTGCTGATTGTCACCTACCTCATCTGATATGTAACTTGACACGTGTGTCCTGTTGTCCATAATGGCTGCTTTACCAATAACTAAACAGTTAACAGCAGGTCTGGTGAGGGCCTGAAGGGGGGGTCCCTTTTTTTGTCCAGGGCCTTGGTGGTTCTCAGTAGGACTTTTATTTGGAGCAAACAGAAATGCATTTTCAGGAACGTATCGGGACAATTTCAATGCAAATGGTTTTATATTGAGGTGATGAATACTCCTCATATAAAAGGTAAAAGACCTGGACTTTATACAAAAACAGATTTTTATGCAGCTTCTTGTAAGATCTTTGGACAAAACCTTTTTTGCTGCTTTTACTGATATTTCTTGGCGTTTTTTTATTTGAACTTTTTTCTGCTTAGTTCATTTTAACCCTTTAAGGACACAGCTTTCAGTTTGCTCAATTGTTTTATGACGGAAAAATTCCATCATATGTCCTTAAGAGGTTAATAAAATAGTTTCCTTTTTAAATAATAAATAATAATAATAAAAGAGTGAAAATCGCTCTATAGAAATATATCCTGTGCACAAACCCAATCATCTAAATGGTCACTTATGATGAAGTATGTTGATTCTAAAATCAATAACATTTCTATTAATTGGACCCGTGTCATGACGTTTAAGTGAAAACCCTGCGAACAAACACATTAGGCACCATTAGCAATACCGACTCAATTAGCTGCACATTTTACTTTTGGCCTTATATCTTCTGCTGCCTTTAAAGGGATACTAAACCCAATGTTTTCCCTGCTTTTAAAATAGATATCTAGAGAAAGTTACTTAAAATTGCTGCTCTATCTGAATCATGAAAGAAAAAAAATGGGTTTAGTATCCCAAAACAGTCTTTCCTATAGTGCCAGTGTTATAGAAAGTAATCTAAAATACTTAAAAACAGTTACTTATTATTATCAGATATTTGTAGAGCCCCAACAGATTCTGTAGCACTATAAACCTATAAAAAAGGGATCAAATAGGTAGAGGGCACTGCTGAGCGTTGCACTGTTGTAGTCGGCTCTTATGAAGGCAATCTACAAACAGCTGGGCTCATAGGCTTACATGCTAAAGGGTTCAAGGGGATAGAAATGGAGATAGGCAAGGTTAGTGTAGGTTGTATGCCTCCCTGAATAGTAGTCTTTAGGGAGTGCTTGAAGCTTACAAAACTAGGGGACAGTCTTGTGGAGCGATGCAGAGAGTTGCACAAGATGGGAGCAAGTCTGGAGAAGTGACGGGAATGTGAGGAGGTAATAAAATACGAGGAGAGTAGAAGGTCATGAGCAGAGCGATGTGAGATAGACAAGGTCTGAGATATAGGGGGGGAGTACAGTTGAGGGCCTTGTATATCAGTCAGAATTTTGTGTTTAATCCTGGAGGCTAGAGGGAACCAGTGAAAAGATAGGCAGAGTGGTGCAGCAAATGAAGAGCAACATGTAAGGAAGATCAGCCTGCCAGAGGTGTAAAGTAGATAGACGGTAGCTAGGGAGACCATAGAGGATGGAGTTGCAGTAATCAAGGTGGGAAAGGATGAGAGAATGGATTAAAATCTTAGTTGAGCCTTGTGTGAGGAAATGTCAAATTTTTTAGATGTGTGACCCCAAGACATTGGACATGTGGAATTGGGGTAATGATGGAATTATCGACAGTTATATAACAATGGGGGGGGGGGGGGGGGGGATAAGGAGCTCCGTTTTGGAAAGATTTAGCTTAAAGGGCCATGATACCCAAATGATGAAACACGATGAGATATTTTACCTCAAAAATTACTCAGTAGCCACATCCCATTGTAAAGGACTTCTAAGCAGCAAATCAGTATGTCTGTCCCGGGACAGCTAAGAGAGTGAGCTTATGTGCACACTCCTCTTATTTCCCTATTCAGTTTAAAGAAGTTTACTATGAAATCTCATGAGAGTTAAAGGGGCAGTAAACCTAGAAAATGTTATATAATTCTGCACATAATGCAGAATTATATAACATTATCTTAGCCAAACTTTATTCAACATAATATTGCCGGTGAAATCTGATTAAAAAAAAAAAAGGAGGGTTTTTCAGACCGCCGCTCTTGCTCTACTGAGCGGGTCTGGTTTTCCCCCTAACAGCTTGGACCGATCGCGCCAGTACACTCAATGCAGCTCGCTCCTGCTCTGTCTGAAAGCGGGAGCGAGCTGCATTGAGTGTACCGGAGCGATCGGGCCGGGCTGTGACTAGACAGCTGCCCAGATGCGCTCAGGGGGAAAACCAGACCCACTCAGTAGAGCAAGAGCGGCAGTCTGAAAAACAGAATTTATGTTTACCTGATAAATTACTTTCTCCAACGGTGTGTCCGGTCCACGGCGTCATCCTTACTTGTGGGATATTCTCTTCCCCAACAGGAAATGGCAAAGAGCCCAGCAAAGCTGGTCACATGATCCCTCCTAGGCTCCGCCTACCCCAGTCATTCGACCGACGTTAAGGAGGAATATTTGCATAGGAGAAACCATATGGTACCGTGGTGACTGTAGTTAAAGAAAATAAATTATCAGACCTGATTAAAAAAACCAGGGCGGGCCGTGGACCGGACACACCCTTGGAGAAAGTAATTTATCAGGTAAACATAAATTCTGTTTTCTCCAACATAGGTGTGTCCGGTCCACGGCGTCATCCTTACTTGTGGGAACCAATACCAAAGCTTTAGGACACGGATGAAGGGAGGGAGCAAATCAGGTCACCTAAATGGAAGGCACCACGGCTTGCAAAACCTTTCTCCCAAAAATAGCCTCAGAAGAAGCAAAAGTATCAAACTTGTAAAATTTGGTAAAAGTGTGCAGTGAAGACCAAGTCGCTGCCCTACATATCTGATCAACAGAAGCCTCGTTCTTGAAGGCCCAAGTGGAAGCCACAGCCCTAGTGGAATGAGCTGTGATTCTTTCGGGAGGCTGCCGTCCGGCAGTCTCGTAAGCCAATCTGATGATGCTTTTAATCCAAAAAGAGAGAGAGGTAGAAGTTGCTTTTTGACCTCTCCTTTTACCAGAATAAACAACAAACAAGGAAGATGTTTGTCTAAAATCCTTTGTAGCATCCAAATAGAATTTTAGAGCGCGAACAACATCCAAATTGTGCAACAAACGTTCCTTCTTTGAAACTGGTTTCGGACACAGAGAAGGTACGATAATCTCCTGGTTAATGTTTTTGTTAGAAACAACTTTTGGAAGAAAACCAGGTTTAGTACGTAAAACCACCTTATCTGCATGGAACACCAGATAAGGAGGAGAACACTGCAGAGCAGATAATTCTGAAACTCTTCTGGCAGAAGAAATTGCAACTAAAAACAAAACTTTCCAAGATAATAACTTAATATCAACGGAATGCAAGGGTTCAAACGGAACCCCCTGAAGAACTGAAAGAACTAAATTGAGACTCCAAGGAGGAGTCAAAGGTTTGTAAACAGGCTTAATTCTAACCAGAGCCTGAACAAAGGCTTGAACATCTGGCACAGCAGCCAGTTTTTTGTGAAGTAACACCGACAAGGCAGAAATCTGTCCCTTCAGGGAACTTGCAGATAATCCCTTTTCCAATCCTTCTTGAAGGAAGGATAGAATCCTAGGAATCTTAACCTTGTCCCAAGGGAATCCTTTAGATTCACACCAACAGATATATTTTTTCCAAATTTTGTGGTAAATCTTTCTAGTTACAGGCTTTCTGGCCTGAACAAGAGTATCGATAACAGAATCTGAGAACCCTCGCTTCGATAAAATCAAGCGTTCAATCTCCAAGCAGTCAGCTGGAGTGAAACCAGATTCGGATGTTCGAACGGACCCTGAACAAGAAGGTCTCGTCTCAAAAGGTAGCTTCCAAGGTGGAGCCGATGACATATTCACCAGATCTGCATACCAAGTCCTGCGTGGCCACGCAGGAGCTATCAAGATCACCGACGCCCTCTCCTGATTGATCCTGGCTACCAGCCTGGGGATGAGAGGAAACGGCGGGAACACATAAGCTAGTTTGAAGGTCCAAGGTGCTACTAGTGCATCCACTAGAGCCGCCTTGGGATCCCTGGATCTGGACCCGTAGCAAGGAACTTTGAAGTTCTGACGAGAGGCCATCAGATCCATGTCTGGAATGCCCCACAGCTGAGTGACTTGGGCAAAGATTTCCGGATGGAGTTCCCACTCCCCCGGATGCAATGTCTGACGACTCAGAAAATCCGCTTCCCAATTTTCCACTCCTGGGATGTGGATAGCAGACAGGTGGCAGGAGTGAGACTCCGCCCATAGAATGATTTTGGTCACTTCTTCCATCGCTAGGGAACTCCTTGTTCCCCCCTGATGGTTGATGTACGCAACAGTCGTCATGTTGTCTGATTGAAACCGTATGAACTTGGCCCTCGCTAGCTGAGGCCAAGCCTTGAGAGCATTGAATATCGCTCTCAGTTCCAGAATATTTATCGGTAGAAGAGATTCTTCCCGAGACCAAAGACCCTGAGCTTTCAGGGATCCCCAGACCGCGCCCCAGCCCATCAGACTGGCGTCGGTCGTGACAATGACCCACTCTGGTCTGCGGAATGTCATCCCTTGTGACAGGTTGTCCAGGGACAGCCACCAACGGAGTGAGTCTCTGGTCCTCTGATTTACTTGTATCTTCGGAGACAAGTCTGTATAGTCCCCATTCCACTGACTGAGCATGCACAGTTGTAATGGTCTTAGATGAATGCGCGCAAAAGGAACTATGTCCATTGCCGCTACCATCAACCCGATCACTTCCATGCACTGAGCTATGGAAGGAAGAGGAACGGAATGAAGTATCCGACAAGAGTCTAGAAGTTTTGTTTTTCTGGCCTCTGTCAGAAAAATCCTCATTTCTAAGGAGTCTATTATTGTTCCCAAGAAGGGAACCCTTGTTGACGGGGATAGAGAACTCTTTTCCACGTTCACTTTCCATCCGTGAGATCTGAGAAAGGCCAGGACAATGTCCGTGTGAGCCTTTGCTTGAGGAAGGGACGACGCTTGAATCAGAATGTCGTCCAAGTAAGGTACTACAGCAATGCCCCTTGGTCTTAGCACAGCTAGAAGGGACCCTAGTACTTTTGTGAAAATCCTTGGAGCAGTGGCTAATCCGAAAGGAAGCGCCACGAACTGGTAATGTTTGTCCAGGAATGCGAACCTTAGGAACCGATGATGTTCCTTGTGGATAGGAATATGTAGATACGCATCCTTTAAATCCACCGTGGTCATGAATTGACCTTCCTGGATGGAAGGAAGAATAGTTCGAATGGTTTCCATCTTGAACGATGGAACCTTGAGAAACTTGTTTAAGATCTTGAGATCTAAGATTGGTCTGAACATTCCCTCTTTTTTGGGAACTATGAACAGATTGGAGTAGAACCCCATCCCTTGTTCTCTTAATGGAACAGGATGAATCACTCCCATTTTTAACAGGTCTTCTACACAATGTAAGAATGCCTGTCTTTTTATGTGGTCTGAAGACAACTGAGACCTGTGGAACCTCCCCCTTGGGGGAAGTCCCTTGAATTCCAGAAGATAACCTTGGGAGACTATTTCTAGCGCCCAAGGATCCAGAACATCTCTTGCCCAAGCCTGAGCGAAGAGAGAGAGTCTGCCCCCCACCAGATCCGGTCCCGGATCGGGGGCCAACATTTCATGCTGTCTTGGTAGCAGTGGAAGGTTTCTTGGCCTGCTTTCCCTTGTTCCAGCCTTGCATTGGTCTCCAAGCTGGCTTGGCTTGAGAAGTATTACCCTCTTGCTTAGAGGACGTAGCACCTTGGGCTGGTCCGTTTCTACGAAAGGGACGAAAATTAGGTTTATTTTTTGCCTTGAAAGGCCGATCCTGAGGAAGGGCGTGGCCCTTACCCCCAGTGATATCAGAGATAATCTCTTTCAAGTCAGGGCCAAACAGCGTTTTCCCCTTGAAAGGAATGTTAAGTAGCTTGTTCTTGGAAGACGCATCAGCCGACCAAGATTTCAACCAAAGCGCTCTGCGCGCCACAATAGCAAACCCAGAATTCTTAGCCGCTAACCTAGCCAATTGCAAAGTGGCGTCTAGGGTGAAGGAATTAGCCAATTTGAGAGCATTGATTCTGTCCATAATCTCCTCAAAAGGAGGAGACTCACTATCGACCGCCTTTATCAGATCATCGAACCAGAAACATGCGGCTGTAGCGACAGGGACAATGCATGAAATTGGTTGTAGAAGGTAACCTTGCTGAACAAACATCTTTTTAAGCAAACCCTCTAATTTTTTATCCATAGGATCTTTGAAAGCACAACTATCCTCTATGGGTATAGTGGTGCGTTTGTTTAAAGTGGAAACCGCTCCCTCGACCTTGGGGACTGTCTGCCATAAGTCCTTTCTGGGGTCGACCATAGGAAACAATTTTTTAAATATGGGGGGAGGGACGAAAGGAATACCGGGCCTTTCCCATTCCTTGTTAACAATGTCCGCCACCCGCTTGGGTATAGGAAAAGCTTCTGGGAGCCCCGGCACCTCTAGGAACTTGTCCATTTTACATAGTTTCTCTGGGATGACCAACTTGTCACAATCATCCAAAGTGGATAATACCTCCTTAAGCAGAATGCGGAGATGTTCCAACTTAAATTTAAATGCAATCACATCAGGTTCAGCCTGTTGAGAAATGTTCCCTGAATCAGTAATTTCTCCCTCAGACAAAACCTCCCTGGCCCCATCAGACTGGGTTAGGGGCCCTTCGGAAATATTATTATCAGCGTCGTCATGCTCTTCAGTATCTAAAACAGAGCAGCCGCGCTTACGCTGATAAGTGTTCATTTTGGCTAAAATGTTTTTGACAGAATTATCCATTACAGCCGTTAATTGTTGCATAGTAAGGAGTATTGGCGCGCTAGATGTACTAGGGGCCTCCTGAGTGGGCAAGACTCGTGTAGACGAAGGAGGGAATGATGCAGTACCATGCTTACTCCCCTCACTTGAGGAATCATCTTGGGCATCATTGTCATTATCACATAAATCACATTTATTTAAATGAATAGGAATTCTGGCTTCCCCACATTCAGAACACAGTCTATCTGGTAGTTCAGACATGTTAAACAGGCATAAACTTGATAACAAAGTACAAAAAACGTTTTAAAATAAAACCGTTACTGTCACTTTAAATTTTAAACTGAACACACTTTATTACTGCAATTGCGAAAAAACATGAAGGAATTGTTCAAAATTCACCAAATTTTCACCACAGTGTCTTAAAGCCTTAAAAGTATTGCACACCAAATTTGGAAGCTTTAACCCTTAAAATAACGGAACCGGAGCCGTTTTGAACTTTAACCCCTTTACAGTCCCTGGTATCTGCTTTGCTGAGACCCAACCAAGCCCAAAGGGGAATACGATACCAAATGACGCCTTCAGAAAGTCTTTTCTAAGTATCAGAGCTCCTCTCACATGCGACTGCATGCCATGCCTCTCAAAAACAAGTGCGCAACACCGGCGCGAAAATGAGGCTCTGCTTATGCTTTGGGAAAGCCCCTAAAGAATAAGGTGTCTAATACAGTGTCTGCCGATATTATTATATCAAAATACCCAGATAAAATGATTCCTCAAGGCTAAATATGTGTTAATAATGAATCGATTTAGCCCAGAAAAAGTCTACAGTCTTAATAAGCCCTTGTGAAGCCCTTATTTACTTGCTGAATAAACATGGCTTACCGGATCCCATAGGGAAAATGACAGCTTCCAGCATTACATCGTCTTGTTAGAATGTGTCATACCTCAAGCAGCAAGAGACTGCACACTGTTCCCCCAACTGAAGTTAATTGCTCTCAACAGTCCTGTGTGGAACAGCCATGGATTTTAGTGACGGTTGCTAAAATCATTTTCCTCATACAAACAGAAATCTTCATCTCTTTTCTGTTTCTGAGTAAATAGTACATACCAGCACTATTTCAAAATAACAAACTCTTGATTGAATAATAAAAACTACAGTTAAACACTAAAAAACTCTAAGCCATCTCCGTGGAGATGTTGCCTGTACAACGGCAAAGAGAATGACTGGGGTAGGCGGAGCCTAGGAGGGATCATGTGACCAGCTTTGCTGGGCTCTTTGCCATTTCCTGTTGGGGAAGAGAATATCCCACAAGTAAGGATGACGCCGTGGACCGGACACACCTATGTTGGAGAAAACCCTCTTTTTTAAATCAGATTTCACCGGCAAAATTATGTTGAATAAAGTTTGGCTAAGATAATGTTATATAATACTGCACTATGTGCAGAATTATATATCATTTTCTAGGTTTACTGTTCCTTTAAGTCAAATCTCATGAGATCACAGTAAAAGTTCATGACCTCAGCACTGCTGATTGGCTGCTGTTCATTTCTTCATTTGTTTTTTTACCTGCAGCTGAGTATAACTTTTTATACAGAACTTACTCTGCTGAGCTGAGGAAATTGTGAGATAAAATAATCTTCCTTTTTTACATAGAGATGCTCAGGTGATATTTTCCCGTCCGCTTTTTACAGTTATACTGCATCACTTTCAAGTGATTTAGCATACAAGTATTATGTCCCTTTAAAAAGGTAATTAGAGGAAGCATCAGCATGCAAATGAAATTAAGGAACTTATTGATGACAAAGATTGAGGAGAGATGGGGACCAAGGAGAGGCTTGCGGTACCCCAACAGAAAGTTGGAGGGTTTGGAGCAAAAGAGGGAGGTCATCATTATCAAAGGCTGCAGACAGATCAAGGATGATTAGCAGATATATAAACCCTCTTAAAAATTCAAGGCCTAGATTAGAAGAGCTTTTTTTTTGGGGGGGGGGGGGGGTTGGGGAGTGAATTTTGAGACCGTCTGTGGCACTGCCATACTGATCCCCACCTATAGTGATTGTGCGCTATTGTAACTCCAGTTAGTGTAAGAATGACAAGCTGCTTGGGTGATGGTGTGTAAATGTGTCCCATACTGAATGCATCTCTGTGTAACAGTAAGATTGTGTCAGTTTTTCTGAAATTGGCTGGTAGTCTGGAACAGAGATACAGAGCAGGGCTGATGGGCAGATTAGACCAGAGATACAGAGCAGGGCTGATGAGCAGATTAGACCAGAGATACAGAGCAAGGCTGATGGGCAGATTAGACCAGAGATACAGAGCAAGGCTGATGGGCAGATTAGACCAGAGATACAGAGCAAGGCTGATGGGCAGATTAGACCAGAGATACAGAGCAAGGCTGATGAGCAGATTAGACCAGAGATACAGAGCAAGGCTGATGGGCAGATTAGACCAGAGATACAGAGCAAGGCTGATGAGCAGATTAGACCAGAGATACAGAGCAAGGCTGATGGGCAGATTAGACCAGAGATACAGAGCAAGGCTGAAATGGCAGATTAGACCAGAGATACAGTGCAGGGCTGAAATGGCAGATTAGACCAGAGATACAGAGCAAGGCTGATAGACCGATTAGACCAGAGATACAGAGCAAGGCTGATAGACCGATTAGACCAGAGATACAGAGCAAGGCTGATAGACCGATTAGACCAGAGATACAGAGCAAGGCTGATAGACCGATTAGACCAGAGATACAGAGCAAGGCTGATAGACCGATTAGACCAGAGATACAGAGCAAGGCTGATGAGCAGATTAGACCAGAGATACAGAGCAAGGCTGATGCGCAGATTAGACCAGAGATACAGAGCAAGGCTGATGCGCAGATTAGACCAGAGATACAGAGCAGGGCTGATGGGCAGATTAGACCAGAGATACAGAGCAGGGCTGATGGGCAGATTAGACCAGAGATACAGAGCAGGGCTGATAGGCAGATTAGACCAGAGATACAGAGCAAGGCTGATGGGCAGATTAGACCAGAGATACAGAGCAAGGCTGATTAGACCAGAGATACAGAGCAAGGCTGATAGGCAGATTAGACCAGAGATACAGAGCAAGGCTGATAGGCAGATTAGACCAGAGATACAGAGCAAGGCTGATAGGCAGACAGATTAGACCAGAGATACAGAGCAAGGCTGATGGGCAGATTAGACCAGAGATACAGAGCAGGTCTGATAGGCAGATTAGACCAGAGATACAGTGCAGGTCTGAAATGGCAGATTAGACTAGAGATACAGAGCAGGTCTGATGGGTAGATTAGACCAGAGATAAAGTGCAGGGCTGAAATGGCAGATTAGACCAGAGCAGGGCTGATGGGCAGGCTAGTGCAGAAGAATAGTGTATGGGTAGCGCTAGTACAAGCATAGAGAAAAAATAGATATGACCAAGTGATTCTTATCGGAACAAGAGACGTGTGAAACAAATAAGGCAATTATATGCCAATAATGAAAAATTGATGTAGGCCTTTATCAAGATCTTTTATCAAGATCTTGATAAAGGCCTACAGGGCTGAAACGCGTAGACTTGCTCATTCTCTCTCTTTTAATTTGTGTTCAATCTGGTTATAGTAGGTGAGGTGCATGAAGCCGCTTACAAGCATTTAAGTGGATTACATATGCTTAATTCCTCACCCAGGATCTATATACCTTTTGTTCACTCATAACATATCGCTTGTACAGTTACATAAAGTTTTGGGACATATACCTGATTCACACGGTGATTCAGTCCTTGACCTTCAACACCGGAACAGGTAGCAGGACCTGTAGGTACAGCTAGAAAGGAGATTATAGCTGCCAGCAAATACCTCGGTCCCAGGACCTACCTGATCCCTTTCTGAGACATTTGAATCTACATCCCAGTAAACTATACTGCTTCACTTAGCGGTCTTTCATTTAGTCCGGAGTACTTCACGTGATACATCTGTTCCGGAGTACCGCATTTGATACCTCTGATCAGGAGCTCTGAACAAGATACCATTACTATACGGGACTCTTACTTCACAAGTGACAGTTATTTCCACTACAGGAGTGACGGTAACATTGTAACCATATTTGGAAGAGAACTGTATACACTTGTGGCTCATATTGCAAGTTTAAAGTTACAAGCAATAACATTTAACAATATTAGATTGACATTTATCATCAGTATATATATTTTAATGTCATTTTTCTGTTTTTTAACCTTGCGTGTTCTATTGTAATAATTTATTGTATCTGGTGCCGGCACCCTATGATTATTTTTATGTATATAAAATATATTTTTTAATCTTTGCTACATTATTCGTTCTTTATCCTGTATTACCAATTATTTTTATTATACCATCATCACCTAATAGCTGTGCTCTGAGTTAACACTAACTTCTGTAAACATATTACACATCAATTTTTCATTATTGGCATATAATTGCCTTATTTGTTTCACACGTCACTATTATTCCGATAAGAATCACTTGGTCATATCTATTTTTTCTCTATGCTTGTACTAGCGCTACCCATACACTATTCTTTTGCACTGTTCACCTCGGTTGGTAGTTAGGAGATAAACCAATCTTTTGGGTTAGCTAATTATAGACAGAGAGTGTTAGTATCTTTAACACAACTCCTTTTTGCTTTGATGGGCAGATTAGGCCAGAGATACAGAGCAGGGCTGATGGGCAGATTAGACCAGAGATACCGAGGGCTGATGGGCAGATTAGACCAGAGATACCGAGCAAGGCTGATGGGCAGATTAGACCAGAGATACCGAGCAAGGCTGATGGGCAGATTAGACCAGAGATACCGAGCAAGGCTGATGGGCAGATTAGACCAGAGATACCGAGCAGAGCTGATAGGCAGACAGATTAGACCAGAGATACAGAGCAAGGCTGATAGGTAGATTAGACCAGAGATACAGAGCAGGGCTGATGGGCAGATTAGACCAGAGATACAGAGCAGAGCTGATAGGTAGACAGATTAGACCAGAGATACAGAGCAAGGCTGATGGGCAGATTAGACCAGAGATACAGAGCAGAGCTGATAGGCAGACAGATTAGACCAGAGATACAGAGCAAGGCTGATGGGCAGATTAGACCAGAGATACAGAGCAAGGCTGATAGGTAGATTAGACCAGAGATACAGAGCAGGGCTGATGGGCAGATTAGACCAGAGATACAGAGCAGAGCTGATAGGTAGACAGATTAGACCAGAGATACAGAGCAAGGCTGATAGGCAGACAGATTAGACCAGAGATACAGAGCAAGGCTGATAGGTAGATTAGACCAGAGATACAGGGCAGGGCTGATACAGACAGATTAGACCAGAGATACAGAGCAAGGCTGATAGGTAGATTAGACCAGAGATACAGGGCAGGGCTGATAGACAGACAGATTAGACCAGAGATACAGAGCAAGGCTGATGGGCAGATTAAACCAAAGATACAGAGCAGGACGAAGGACACAGCCTTGCGGTACCCCAACAGAAAGTTGTAAAGGGGCAGAGAATACACCAGGGAACGAAACACTAAAGGTACAGTTAGACAGGAAGGAAGAGAACCACTAGAGGGCTGTGTCACAAATGCTGAAGGATTGGAGGGTGTGGAGCAAAAGAGGGAGGTCAACATTATTAAAGGCTGCAGACAGATCAAGGATGATTAGCAGAGATATATACCCTCTCTTAAAAATTCAAGGCCTAGATTAGAAGAGCTTTTTTTTTTTGGGGGGGGGGTGGGGAGTGAATTTTGAGACCGTCTGTGGCACTGCCATACTGATCCCCACCTATAGTGATTGTGCGCTATTGTAACTCCAGTTAGTGTAAGAATGACAAGCTGCTTGGGTGATGGTGTGTAAATGTGTCCCATAGTGAATGCATCTCCGTGTAACAGTAAGATTGTGTCAGTTTTTCTGAAATTGGCTGGTAGTCTGGAACAGAGATACCGAGCAGGGCAGATAGACCAATTAGACTAGAGATACAGAGCAGGGCTGATGGGGAGATTAGACCAGAGATACAGAGCAGGGCTGATGGGCAGATTAGAGCAGAGATACAGAGCAGGGCTGATGGGCAGATTAGAGCAGAGATACAGAGCAGGGCTGATGGGCAGATTAGAGCAGAGATACAGAGCAGGTCTGATGGGCAGATTAGACCAGAGATACAGAGCAGGGCTGATGGGGAGATTAGACCAGAGATACAGAGCAGGGCTGATGGGGAGATTAGACCAGAGATACAGAGCAGGGCTGATGGGGAGATTAGACCAGAGATACAGAGCAGGGCTGATGGGGAGATTAGACCAGAGATACAGAGCAGGGCTGATGGGGAGATTAGACCAGAGATACAGAGCAAGGCTGATGGGCAGATTAGAGCAGTTATACAGTGCAGGGCTGAAATGGCAGATTAAACCAGAGATACAGAGCAGGGTTGATGGGCAGATTAGAGCAGAGATACAGAGCAGGGCTGATGGGCAGATTAGAGCAGAGATACAGAGCAGGGCTGATAGGCAGATTAGAGCAGAGATACAGAGCAGGGCTGATGGGCAGATTAGAGCAGAGATACAGAGCAGGTCTGATGGGCAGATTAGAGCAGAGATACAGAGCAGGTCTGATGGGCAGATTAGACCAGAGATACAGAGCAGGGCTGATGGGGAGATTAGACCAGAGATACAGAGCAGGGCTGATGGGGAGATTAGACCAGAGATACAGAGCAGGGCTGATGGGGAGATTAGACCAGAGATACAGAGCAGGGCTGATGGGGAGATTAGACCAGAGATACAGAGCAAGGCTGATGGGCAGATTAGAGCAGTTATACAGTGCAGGGCTGAAATGGCAGATTAAACCAGAGATACAGAGCAGGGTTGATAGGCAGATTAGAGCAGAGATACAGAGCAGGGTTGATGGGCAGATTAGAGCAGAGATAAAGAGCAGGGCTGATGGGCAGATTAGAGCAGAGATACAGAGCAGGGTTGATGGGCAGATTAGAGCAGAGATACAGAGCAGGGCTGATGGGCAGATTAGAGCAGATACATAATATAACTAGCACATTACTTAAGCGAGGACCAGGCCTCTCTAAATTTATCTTGGAAGTTTTAAGTGGTGAATTTTTTTTAAAGATTTTTTCATTAGAGAACTGTAATTTACAGTTTATAAAATGACTGCTGCATTCTTATAAATCACTAGTAGAACACAAGTTGTGCAAAAGCGGTCTCATTTCAGCTCCTCACTCAAGGCATGAGGAGCTAGTGCTCATGGGTGTGTCTTTTTTACCCAGAAGACTTTGGCTTCTAAAACCATTAGAAGTCACATATGAAAATGCAAAGCTGCAGATCTGGCAGTGTATCAGGCAAAAACACAAGAGAGCAGTGTTTGATTAATATTCAGATTATATAAATATATCAGTTTCATTATAAAATTCATTATCACTTTCAAAATATAAACAACTTATTTTTATCTTCCTATTATCTCACCACCAAATGTGATCCTGCTATAAACACACAACTTAATATAAATGTGATCCTGCTATAAACACACAACTTAATATAAAATGTGATCCTGCTATAAACACAACTTTATTAGTATAAATGTGATCCTGCTATAAACACAACTTTATTAGTATAAATGTGATCCTGCTATAAACACAACGTATTAGTATAAATGTGATACTGCTATAAACACAACGTATTAGTATAAATGTGATCCTGCTATAAACACACAATATAAAATGTGATCCTGCTATAAACACAACTTTATTAGTATAAATGTGATCCTGCTATAAAACACAACTTATTAGTATAAATGTGATCCTGCTATAAACACAACTTTATTAGTATAAATGTGATCCTGCTATAAACACAACTTTATTAGTATAAATGTGATCCTGCTATAAACACACAACTTATTAGTATAAATGTGATCCTGCTATAAACACAACGTATTAGTATAAATGTGATCCTGCTATAAACACAACGTATTAGTATAAATGTGATCCTGCTATAAACACACAATATAAAATGTGATCCTGCTATAAACACAACTTTATTAGTATAAATGTGATCCTGCTATAAACACAACTTTATTAGTATAAATGTGATCCTGCTATAAACACAACTTATTAGTATAAATGTGATCCTGCTATAAACACAACGTATTAGTATAAATGTGATCCTGCTATAAAACACAACTTATTAGTATAAATGTGATCCTGCTATAAACACAACTTTATTAGTATAAATGTGATCCTGCTATAAAACACAACTTATTAGTATAAATGTGATCCTGCTATAAACACAACTTTATTAGTATAAATGTGATCCTGCTATAAACACAACTTTATTAGTATAAATGTGATCCTGCTATAAACACACAACTTATTAGTATAAATGTGATCCTGCTATAAACACAACGTATTAGTATAAATGTGATCCTGCTATAAACACAACGTATTAGTATAAATGTGATCCTGCTATAAAACACAACTTATTAGTATAAATGTGATCCTGCTATAAACACAACTTATTAGTATAAATGTGATCCTGCTATAAAACACAACTTATTAGTATAAATGTGATCCTGCTATAAACACAACTTATTAGTATAAATGTGATCCTGCTATAAACACAACTTATTAGTATAAATGTGATCCTGCTATAAACACACAACTTAATATAAATGTGATCCTGCTATAAACACACAACTTAATATAAAATGTGATCCTGCTATAAACACAACTTTATTAGTATAAATGTGATCCTGCTATAAAACACAACTTATTAGTATAAATGTGATCCTGCTATAAAACACAACTTATTAGTATAAATGTGATCCTGCTATAAACACAACTTTATTAGTATAAATGTGATCCTGCTATAAACACACAACTTAATATAAATGTGATCCTGCTATAAACACACAACTTAATATAAAATGTGATCCTGCTATAAACACAACTTTATTAGTATAAATGTGATCCTGCTATAAAACACAACTTATTAGTATAAATGTGATCCTGCTATAAAACACAACTTATTAGTATAAATGTGATCCTGCTATAAACACACAAATTATTAGTATAAATGTGATCCTGCTATAAACACACAACTTAATATAAATGTGATCCTGCTATAAACACAACGTTATTAGTATAAATGTGATCCTGCTATAAACACACAACTTAATATAAATGTGATCCTGCTATAAACACAACGTTATTAGTATAAATGTGATCCTGCTATAAACACAACTTTATTAGTATAAATGTGATCCTGCTATAAACACAACTTATTAGTATAAATGTGATCCTGCTATAAACACAACTTATTAGTATAAATGTGATCCTGCTATAAACACACAACTTAATATAAAATGTGATCCTGCTATAAACACAACTTTATTAGTATAAATGTGATCCTGCTATAAACACACAACTTAATATAAATGTGATCCTGCTATAAACACAACGTTATTAGTATAAATGTGATCCTGCTATAAACACAACTTTATTAGTATAAATGTGATCCTGCTATAAACACAACTTATTAGTATAAATGTGATCCTGCTATAAACACAACTTATTAGTATAAATGTGATCCTGCTATAAACACACAACTTAATATAAAATGTGATCCTGCTATAAACACAACTTTATTAGTATAAATGTGATCCTGCTATAAACACAACTTTATTAGTATAAATGTGATCCTGCTATAAACACACAACTTAATATAAAATGTGATCCTGCTATAAACACAACTTATTAGTATAAATGTGATCCTGCTATAAACACACAACTTAATATAAAATGTGATCCTGCTATAAACACAACTTTATTAGTATAAATGTGATCCTGCTATAAACACAACTTTATTAGTATAAATGTGATCCTGCTATAAACACACAACTTAATATAAATGTGATCCTGCTATAAACACAACGTTATTAGTATAAATGTGATCCTGCTATAAACACACAACTTAATATAAAATGTGATCCTGCTATAAACACAACTTTATTAGTATAAATGTGATCCTGCTATAAACACAACTTTATTAGTATAAATGTGATCCTGCTATAAATATAAACAACTCATTTGTATAAAATGTAATACTGCTATGAATATAAAAGGGGGAGGGGCACTATAATCAGCATTAAAGGGACAGTTTACCCTATTTTTTCACCACCACTAATTTGATTCCAATGATCCATTTTACCTGCTGGAGTGTACTAAATAGTTTACAATTGGCTCCTTTTACTTTATTTTGGCATTTTAAATAGCTGATTTTCCTGTGGTATCCCTGCCTATTTTAAAAGTTTCTGTACTTAAAGTGATGGTAAATATCACACTTGGGACAGTCAACACCAGAATTTTTGTTGTTTTAATAGATAATCCCTAAATGACTCATTCCTTAGTTTTGCATAACAACAGTTATAATACACGTTTTACCTCTGTGATTACCTTGTATCTAAGCCTCTGCAGACTGCCCTCTTATCTCACTTCTTTTGACAGACTTGCATTTTAGCCAGTGATCACTCCTCTGTAAATTCACGTGCATGAGCTCAATGTTATCTATATAAAACACATGAACTAATGTCCTCTAGTGGTGAAAAACTATAAAATGCATAGGCGGCCTTCAAGATCTAAGAAATTAGCATATGAACCTCCTAGGTTAAGCTTTTAACTAAGAATACCAACAGAACAAAGCAAAATTGATGATAAAAGTAAATTGGAAAGTTGTTTAAAATTACATTCTCTTTCTGAATTATGAGGTTTTTTTGGGACTTGACTGTCCCTTTAACATATTAAAGTATAAGCAAAACCAAATTATTATTTAAAAAAAAAGTTTGAATATATTTTATAATAAAAGATTCATAATTCTGCTTGGTATCTTCTGTTCCTTCGCCCCACTACATTTCCTCTTTTGGATGGGCTGTGACAGAGATCAGTCCCACCCACGTCTCTACATAGGCTTCCTAAAGGCTCGACTTCAAGAGTGTCATAATACACACACAAACACACTGATTGAAGATTCATTGGAATGGTTCAGAAGTGGGCACTACTATAGGCACGGATTTGACCCTTATAACGGATTACTTTTTTTAAAGGCAAAGATTAGATATATTTGCATTTGCTAAAGTTTACCATCACTTTAAGCATAGGTTAAAGAAAACCTGTTGCTGCAAGCTCAACCCATTTTAATGGGGTACAAAAATAAATCTAAAGCTGCAATTTCTCATACATTTTATACCCTGCAGATGGTATAACAATTTATTGGAAACTCAAAAATGGAAAAACTATTTCACAGAACTCTGTCCCTTTAAGCAATAGACTATCCCAGATAGCAGTGGTCACAAATATTAATGGAATATATATATATATATATATATATATATATATATATATATATATATATATATAGTTTTATGTCTGCACCACATGTTTTGGTGACCAAGCGCATTATTAGGCTTAACTGCTGCTCTTTTATATACATAATAGAAATAGTTAGAGCATCACATCCTATTAAGTCTACACCAGCCTTTCTGGGGGGAGTGGAAAAGACAATTGTTATTTTAGGGGTAAAGTACAAGAAATTGGTCTAAAATAAATACTGTTTACAATGCAAAACTGATTTTACATTCATTTAACTTTTTGTTACGGATTTAATTTTGAATTTAATATCCCTTTAAGTTGCACAAGCAGCTAAACAACGTGGCACATGCAAGTGAGAGGTAGCACAAGGCTGCAATAAGGATATGGGCTATAGCCCATAAATACTCTCAAATGCCCCTTTTCTTAAAACACCAATATTTATCATTTGTGTTTAATATACAATAAAAAAAAAATATGTACTGCAAAGTTTATTTTCCTACTAAACATTGTATGTCCCTTTGGTGCATTAATAAAGTAAGACATTTCAATATAAAGACGACAAAGACATTATGAGTCAGTTTTGTTCAAGTTTGGTTTTCTTCTTTCTTTAATGAAAAACATTAAGTGATTGCATTTTGTAATATTGATATTTTCCATAACACTATCTTGGTACTTTACTGAAGCGAAGTCCCTCTCCAGTCCGTGGTGATCCATAAAAACAGCGGCAGCGCCGTACTACAGACGGTCGCGCCATATACTTCTTGGGTTAAGTAGCTTCTTTGTCACCTGATGTCACATCCCTACTCCCGGCCCTGCTACAGATATTGCTGAACAAGATGGTTTGTGTCCACTATGTATAGACGGCTTATGCACAGTAGTCACAAGTCTGTAATAAACGGGGTGCAATTGCCACACTCAGTATGATAAATTGTCCATTGCAGGTGATAGCAGCAATAAAGACCTTAGAGCTTGTGTAACTCATATCAAGCAATTAAAGCCATCACAGCCTTCTGCAGAGAAAGGATGTTGTGTTAGTGAATTAAGCCCCAGCACACAAGGGCTTGAGTATGGGCATCACCCGTTGATCCTTGGGACATTAACATGTTTTATCACGCCAGTGTCTCATGTTATGGTTTTGGAGGCCAGCCCTTATCTACCAATACAGCTGTGGAAGTAGCCCCAGGTAAACAATGAACTTGTATACAGCAGTACTAGATGGACATGCAGAAATCATGCGTTTTAATTAAAGGGACATTAAAGTCATATTTATTTAAAAGATTGGTGTCACGGATACCAGACAGCTAAGGCTACCCCCACCCCCCCCTACAACCTCACCCGTTTCTCAGTGGTTTTGGGCTCCTCAGAGCAACCATAATCTCTGGAAGCTTTTGTTTGCTTGTTTTGTGAAGAGCTGGTGTATGACCAGGAAAACCCTCCTAAGGCTGGCCGGGCTCCTAGAACTCCCGGTCGGCCACCTCACAACGGACACCCACCTAACTCCTCTCAGGCTGGCCAGGCTCCTGGAACTCCCGGTCGGCCACAGGACAGCAGGACACACGTTAACTTTACCACTGGTCGCTCCAGCAACCATGTGCCCCAGAGCTCTGCTCTTTTGGGGAATAGTAGCCCCTAGGGGGGACAAGAGGTGGGGGAATTACCGGAGGGGAGCTCCTTTGGGAACCGGGGGTTTTGTACACCCCTAACCCCATAACTTCAACGGACTGTAACGAATCATGCTGATTTTTGGACTGTGGCATCTGGGGACCAAGAGCTTTAAAATGACACCCCGCCGCTCCACCGGGATCACCCCGAAACCACCACCCCTGGGTCTGTGGCTTCTATGGAGATGCCAGCCTGTCTGGAGGGGCGGGAATCGCGGGAAAATTGAGGCATTGTCCAGCATCTTATCAAGAGGAGTTGTGTGTATAAAAGATGTGTGTGTTTCTCTATAAAATCAGTTCTTGTTTCACCTGAATGCTAGTCTGTCTAGTTATTTGGGTGGGCTCCTGCTAGAATCACTTTCCTGGGCTACATAGCAGCCTGTTCCAGGCAGAAGGACGACCCTCTGGCAGAGCTACCTAGTCTGGGTAGCCGGAGTCTGCCACAGGGTGGGACCCTGAGTAATGGTGCTGTCGGGCATCAGGGGTGGCTACAGGCTGTGGTCACTTGCCAGCTACATAGCTGCAGTCGGCAGGGAGGAAGCAGGACCCGTTTTGCGGAGCTAACCAGTCGGGGTAGCCAGGGTATCCGTCACATTGGTTGGCAGCGGTGGGACCTGCTTCTTCCACATGGTTCCTGCTGACAGAGGAGATGTTCCACAGTAACCGGTAACCATGGAGGCCGAGTTCCGATGGAGAATGCCAGAGGCGCTGGCCCCGCTGTAAGGTCTTGGTTCTGCACAGAACGAGTGGGAAGAGAGGAACTTTTTCCGTCAGCGACTCTGGAGGAAGGCTCTCCAACAGGAGCGGGACTGTTTTGGAAAGGTACTGGCTCCAGCTAGATTTACAAATGCCTTTCTGGGAGAGCAGCCCAGGGAGGAACAGCTTTACACTGACTGGTCCAGACAGAGATGGCGCTGGAGGATAGCTACCGAGCCCTCCAGTGGTATGCTATGCATGTGCGGTCATAGCTAGAGGAGGTCTACCCCACAGAGGGCTTTGGCGGCCCGGGATTACTATTTGAAAAGATGCTAAAGGACCCCGACTTTGGGGATAAGACGGACGAAAGACTGGCTGAAATTTGCAGGTACCGAGACAGACTGTTGGATCTCTCGGAAGTGCCTTGGCTTGAAGCCGATCTGAATTTTATGAATGTCCAGGAATGGGAACTGGCATATGCAGAGCTGCTGGATCCCGATCAGCAGTCTGGCTCCAAGCTTATGGTCTTGGACCAGGGAGCCACCACAGCAGAAGCGCTGGCAACAGAACAGAGAGCCGCCGGCATCAGCCAGCACCTGTAACAGCTCCAGGAAACAAGGGAGAGGAGGTAGGCGTCCTCCCTCCTCTTACACAGAACCCCTTCCTGGGAGAGGAGACAGTCGGTCTCTCTCCCCAGCGGCAGTGCCATCCCCTGAGACCTCCCTCCCCAGCGGTAGATCTCCTTCTCGGGATAAGAGACAGACGGTCTCTCCCCTCAGTAGCTTGGCAGGGTCTCTACCCTTTTCTTGTCCCAGAGTATTTCTCACCGGGGGCAGGTGTTGAATTAGGCAAGGAGGATAAAAGCTTATACAATTGGTGCCACATGTTTGGGCACCCGAGCTTTGCCTGCCCCACCAAGGAGCAACCTCCCACTCCGGTCTGGGGTGGGTCAGCAGGTACTAAACAGAGTGTCACAGAGAGAAGCAGTGTGGCCATGGAACTTAAGGACACCGGAACTTGTGGGACAGCAATTGTTTGGGAGCCGGCCTTAGCAAACTTGTTCGGGACTTTGCCTTATGTGACTATCCCTGCGCCTAGGGAACCCCCCAGGATGCCCCAAGCTCTGGAGAGATGAGAACCTCTCCCAGCAACCGAGAAGTGGAGGGCCACCGTCAGACAGCCCCAGGCTGACCCGTTAAGGGTCTAGCCAGGACTGCCGAACTGGAGTGGGGGAGATGTCACGGATACCAGACAGCTAAGGCTACCCCCCCCACCCCCCTTACAACCTCACCCGTTTCTCAGTGGTTTTGGGCTCCTCAGAGCAACCACAATCTCTGGAAGCTTTTGTTTGCTTGTTTTGTGAAGAGCTGGTGTATAAGGAAAACCCTCCTAGGCTGGCTGGGCTCCTGGAACTCCCTGTCGGCCACCTCACAACGGACACCCGACTAACTCCTCTCAGGCTGGCCAGGCACCTGGAACTCTCGGTCGGCCACAGGACACCCGCTAACTTTACCACTGGTCGCTCCAGCAACCATGTGCCCCAGAGCTCCGCTCTTGCGGGGATTAGTAGCCCCTAGGGAGGACAAGAGGTGGGGGGAATTACCGGAGGGGAGCTCCTTTGGGAACCAGGGGTTTTGGACACCCCTAACCCCATAACTTCAACGGACTAACTCCGGTCCCCAGTAACGAATCATGCTGATTTTTGGACTGTGGCATCTGGGGACAGAGAGTTTTAAAATGACACCCTGGAAGTGCCGCCGCTCCACCGGGATCACCCCGAAACTGCCACCCCTGGGTCCTGGGCCTGTGGCTTCTATGGAGGTGCCAGCCTGTCTGTAGGGGCGGGAATGGCGGGAAAATTGGGGCATTGTCCAGCGTCTTATCAAGATGAGTTGTGTGTTTCTCAATAAAATCAGTTCTTGTTTCACCTGAATGCTAGTCTGTCTAGTTATTTGTGTGGGCTCCTGCTAGAATCACTTTCCTGGGCTACATAGCAGCCTGTTCCAGGCAGAAGGACCCTCTGGCAGAGCTACCTAGTCTGGGTAGCCAGAGTCTGCCACAGGGTGGGACCCTGAGTAATGGTGCTGTCGGGCATCAGGGGTGGCTACAGGCTGTGGTCACTTGCCAGCTACATAGCTGCAGTCGGCAGGGAGGAAGCAGGACCCGTTTGGTGGAGCTACTCAGTCGGGGTATCCGTCACAATTAGCATTAAACAAAAATACATAATTTTAAAAACAAACATTTAAAATGGTAATTTTACTAGAAAAAAGTTCCAGAATAGTCCATGTATACATCCCTAACAAAAAAACGTGCTGTGTGTGCACTGCTCTGACCAATACCTGCCTAGCATACGCAAGTATGCAGGACAAATACTGATGGAACAATGCTTGGTTTTGTATTTGCCTAAACATTTTAAACGGATGTTGAGTTTAATGTCCCTTTAACCTTTTTTGAAACAAAACAAAAAAATTAACACAAACATTTAACACTTAACTGTTCCTCTGTATTAGACTTTTGGTTTTCATGCTCTCTGAAGTACTTAAAACACGTGATTAGGTTTACTCCATCACCAAACTGATACAATTACAGACTTTGTAAATCAGACTGTAGCGTCTTAGGCCAGCAGCGCTTCAGTTCGGTCTATATATAATCATACATAAAACAGGCGTAATGGGGGTGGGGTTAAAATAATTCTTCGCACTGGCCCTTGTCCCAACCTAATGACCATCATGGGTGATGCTAGTGACTTGGGCAAAGAGAAGAGGGTGGGTTTAGCAGCATCAGGGTCTGTCTTATGGAGGAGTCTTGATATTAAATATACAGGTACATGAGGATATATACTGATATAACTGGTAGTGAAAGGGTTACAAGTCGAGGCAGCTCCAGTTTAACCCTTTCAGCTGGAGGGATGAAGGGATAAAGGGACATGGGATTACCGTTGTTATAATAAGCTGTAATGAAGAACTAGTACAAACTAAATCAGATGTTTTACTAAAGTCAAATGATGCTTCTGTAGTAAACCGTGCACTTCTGTCTGATCCTCCGATCTTATTTATTTCTAATCAAAACCTCCCAGCAGCTGGAATTATCCGCAGAACTTTCCGGCACTGCAGCAACAGCTTGCGCCTAGCACAATACAGAGAGCGTATCAGGCAGAGGCAGCACGTTTATTTAAATAGATTTAACACCAGTTCTTTATAGCAGCTTAGCGTAACTTAGGCACTTAAGTAATACATGGTATTGTACCCATAGAGTAAGCCTGAGAGGTAAATACAGTTCCCAGCAATGGAATGAAGCCAGTAACCACTAGTGTCAGGTCCTGCTTCCCGTGCTCATGAGAGGATTGTACTCTCTGATTAAAACGTTCCCAAAAGAGACGGCTCCACTGGCTGCGTCACACATCGCTGAGTGCCTGAGGGAGAGAGGAGGAAGAGGCTTAAAAGAATATAAAGACAATTACCAGGCGTCAGAGAGCTATATAAGCGCTGAGCATACGTAGGAGGGCAGGTATCCTCCATTACATAATGAGTCTGGTGCAGGAACTTAAAGGGATATAAAACTCAATTTTTTTCCTTTCAGGAATCAGATAAAATTGCTGCTCTAAGCAACTTTCTAATTTACTCCTATGAATAACAGAATTTATGCTTACCTGATAAATTACTTTCTCCAACGGTGTGTCCGGTCCACGGCATCATCCATTACTTGTGGGATATTCTCCTCCCCTACAGGGAAAGGCAAGGAGAGCACACAGCAAGAGCTGTCCATATAGCTCCCCCTCTGGCTCCGCCCCCCAGTCATTCGACCGACGGTTAGGAGAAAAAGGAGAAACTATAGGGTGCTGTGGTGACTGTAGTGTATAAAGAAAAAGAAAAAAATTTCAAACCTGATTAAAAAACCAGGGCGGGCCGTGGACCGGACACAAAGTTGGAGAAAGTAATTTATCAGGTAAGCATAAATTCTGTTTTCTCCAACATTGGTGTGTCCGGTCCACGGCGTCATCCATTACTTGTGGGAACCAATACCAAAGCTTTAGGACACGGATGAAGGGAGGGAGCAAATCAGGTTACCTAAACAGAAGGCACCACGGCTTGCAAAACCTTTCTCCCAAAAACAGCCTCCAAAGAAGCAAAAATATCAAATTTGTAAAATTTGGCAAAAGTGTGCAGAGAAGACCAAGTCGCTGCCTTACATATCTGATTAACAGAAGCCTCGTTCTTGAAGGCCCATGTGGAAGCCACAGCCCTAGTGGAGTGAGCTGTGATTCGTTCAGGAGGCTGCCGTCCGGCAGTCTCATAAGCCAATCGGATAATGCTTTTCAGCTAGAAAGAGAGGTAGCAATAGCTTTTTGTCCTCTCCTCTTACCAGAGTAAATGACAAACAAGGATGAGGTTTGTCTAAAATTCTTTGTTGCTTCTAAATAGAACTTTAAAGCACGGACTACATCTAAATTGTGTAACAAACGTTCCTTCTTTGAAACTGGATTTGGGCACAGAGAAGGAACAACTATTTCCTGGTTAATATTCTTGTTGGAAACAACTTTTGGAAGAAAACCAGGCTTGGTACGCAAAATAACCTTATCTGAATGGAACACCAGATAGGGTGGATCACACTGCAAAGCAGATAATTCAGAAACTCTTCTAGCAGAAGAAATAGCAACCAAAAACAGAAACTTTCCAAGATACCAACTTGATATCTATGGAATGTAAGGGTTCAAACGGAACCCCCTGAAGAACTGAAAGAACTAAATTTAGACTCCAAGGAGGAGTCAAGGGTCTGTAAACAGGTTTGATTCTGACCAAAGCCTGTACAAAAGCTTGTACCTCTGGCACAGCTGCCAGTCGTTTGTATAACAAGACAGATAAAGCAGAAATCTGTCCTTTTAGAGAACTCACCGACAATCCCTTATCCAAACCTTCTTGGAGAAAGGAGAGGATCTTAGGAATTTTAATCTTACTCCAGGAGAATCCCTTGGATTCACACCAACAGATATATCTTTTCCATATTTTATGGTAAATCTTTTTAGACACAGGTTTTCTGGCTTGGACCAGAGTATCTATCACTGAATCTGAAAACCCACGCTTGGATAAAATTAAACGTTCTAATTTCTCTGCAGCTGACTGCTTGGAAATTGATTTGGATGTTCGAATGGACCCTGTACTAGAAGATCCTGTCTCAAAGGTAGCTTCCATGGTGGAGCCGATGACATATTCACCAGGTCTGCATACCAAGTCCTGCGCGGCCACGCAGGAGCTATCAGAATCACCGAGGCCTTCTCCTGTTTGATCCTGGCTACAAGCCTGGGAAGGAGAGGGAACGGTGGAAACGCATAAGCTAGGTTGAACGACCAAGGCGCCACTAATGCATCCACTAGAGTGGCCTTGGGATTCCTGGATCTGGAACCGTAGCAAGGAACCTTGAAGTTCTGACGAGACGCCATCAGATCCATGTCTGGAATGCCCCATAATTGAGTCAACTGGGCAAACACCTCCGGGTGGAGTTCCCACTCCCCCGGATAGAAAATCTGACGACTCAGATAATCCGCCTCCCAGTTGTCTACTCCTGGGATGTGGATTGCAGATAGGTGGCAGGAGTGATCCTCCGCCCATTTGATGATCTTGGATACCTCTCTCATCGCCAAGGAACTCCTTGTTCCTCCCTGATGGTTGATGTAAGCTACAGTCGTCATGTTATCTGACTGGAATCTTATGTATCCGGCCTTCGCTAGATGAGGCCAAGCCCGGAGAGCATTGAATATCGCTCTCAGTTCCAGGATGTTGATCGGGAGAAGAGACTCTTCCCGAGACCATAAACCCTGAGTTTTCAGGGAATCCCAGACCGCGCCCCAGCCTGATAGACTGGCGTCGGTCGTGACAATGACCCACTTTGGTCTGCAGAAACTCATTCCCTGAGACAGGTGATCCTGTCTACTGGAGCATGCACAGTTGTAATGGTCTTAGATGAATTCGAGCAAAAGGAACTATGTCCATTGCTGCAACCATCAACCCTACTACTTCCATGCACTGAGCTATGGAAGGCTGCAGAATAGAGAGAAGAACTTGACAAGCGTTTAGAAGCTTTGACTTTCTGACTTCTGTCAGGAAGATCTTCATTTCAAAAGAATCTATTATTGTTCCCAAAAAGGGAACTCTTGTCGACGGAGACAGGGAACTCTTTTCTACGTTCACCTTCCACCCGTGAGATCTGAGAAAGGCTAGAACAATGTCTGTATGAGCCTTTGCCTTGGAAAGAGACAACGCTTGAATTAGAATGTCGTCCAGATAAGGTGCCACTGCAATGCCCCTTGGTTTTAGAACCGCTAGAAGGGACCCAAACACCTTTGTGAAAATTCTGGGAGCAGTGGCTAGTCCGAATGGGAGAGCCACGAACTGATAATGTTTGTCCAGAAAGGCGAACCTTAGGAACTGATGATGATCTTTGTGGATAGGAATATGTAGATACGCATCCTTTAAATCCACGGTAGTCATATATTGACCCTCCTGGATTGTAGGTAAAATTATTCGAATGGTTTCCATTTTGAACGATGGAACTCTGAGAAATTTGTTTAGAATTTTTAAATCCAGAATTGGTCTGAAAGTTCCCTCTTCTTTGGGAACTACAAACAGATTTGAGTAAAAACCCCTGACCTTGTTCCACAGTTGGAACTGGGTGTATCACTCCCATCTTTAACAGGTCTTCTACACAATGTAAGAATGCCTGTCTACTTATTTGGTTTGAAGATAAGTGAGAAATGTGGAACCTTCCCCTTGGGGGTAGTTCCTTGAATTCTAGAAGATAACCCTGAGAGACTATTTCTAGTGTCCAGGGATCCTGAACATCTCTTGCCCAAGCCTGAGCAAAGAGAGAGAGTCTGTCCCCTACTAGATCCAGTCCCGGATCGGGGGCTACCCCTTCATGCTGTCTTGGTAGCAGCAGCAGGCTTCTTGGCCTGTTTACCCTTATTCCAGCCTTGCATTGGTTTCCAAGCTGGTTTAGTCTGGGAAGCGTTACCCTCTTGTCTAGAGGCTGCCGAGTGAAATTGCGAAAGGAACGAAAATTGGACTTATTCTTAGCCTTGAAAGGCCTATCCTGTGGGAGGGCATGGCCCTTTCCC
This sequence comes from Bombina bombina, assembly GCF_027579735.1. NCBI lineage: Eukaryota > Metazoa > Chordata > Amphibia > Anura > Bombinatoridae > Bombina > Bombina bombina. Next base: position 287,154,592 of record NC_069506.1, read on the forward strand.
CCAGTGATGTCTGAAATAATTTCTTTCAATTCTGGCCCAAAAAGGGTCTTACCTTTGAAAGGGATATTAAGCAATTTTGTCTTGGAAGATACATCCGCCGACCAAGACTTTAGCCAGAGCGCTCTGCGCGCCACAATTGCAAACCCTGAATTTTTCGCCGCTAATCTCGCTAACTGCAAAGCGGCGTCTAAAATAAAGGAATTCGCTAACTTAAGTGCGTGAATTCTGTCCATGACTTCCTCATACGGAGTCTCCCTACTGAGCGACTTTTCCAGTTCCTCGAACCAGAACCACGCTGCTGTAGTGACAGGAATAATGCACAAAATAGGTTGAAGGAGGTAACCTTGCTGTACAAAAATCTTTTTAAGCAAACCCTCCAATTTTTTATCCATAGGATCTTTGAAAGCACAATTGTCCTCAATGGGAATGGTCGTGCGTTTGGCTAGTGTAGAAACCGCCCCCTCGACCTTAGGGACTGTTTGCCATATGTCCTTCCTGGGGTCGACCATAGGGAACAATTTCTTAAATATAGGAGGAGGGACAAAAGGTATGCCTGGCTTCTCCCACTCCTTATTCACTATGTCCGCCACCCGTTTAGGTATCGGAAAGGCATCAGGGTGCACCGGGACCTCTAGGAACTTGTCCATCTTGCACAAGTTTTCTGGGATGACCAGATTGTCACAATCATCCAGAGTAGATAGCACCTCCTTAAGTAATGCGCGGAGATGCTCTGATTTAAATTTAAATGTCACAACATCAGGTTCTGCCTGCTGAGAAATTCTTCCTGTATCAGAAATTTCTCCATCTGAGAAACCCTCCCTCACTGCCACTTCAGACTGGTGTGAGGGTATGACAGAAAAATTATCATCAGCGCCCTCCTGCTCTACAGTGTTTAAAACAGAGCAATCGCTCTTTCTCTGAAATGCTGGCATTTTGGATAAAATATTAGCTATGGAGTTATCCATTACTGACGTCAATTGTTGCATAGTAACAAGCATTGGCGCGCTAGAAGTACTAGGGGTCGCCTGCGCGGGCATAACTGGTATAGACACAGAAGGAGAAAATGTAGAACTCTCTCTACTTCCTTCATCTGAGGAATCATCCTGGGCAACCTTACTATTTGTGACAATACTGTCCTTACTGTGTTTGGACGCTATGGCACAATTATCACATATATTTGAAGGGGGAACCACATTGGCTTCCATACATACAGAACATGATCTATCAGAAGGTACAGACATGTTAAACAGGCTTAAACTGGTTAATAAAGCACAAAAACCGTTTTAAAACAAAACCGTTACTGTCTCTTTAAATGTTAAACAGGGCACACTTTATTACTGAATATGTGAAAAACTATGAAGGAATTATCCAATCTTTACCAAATTTTCACCACAGTGTCTTAATGCATTCAAAGTATTGCACCCCAATACGCTGTTAACCCTTAAAATGTGGAAACCGGAGCCGTTTGCAATTTTAACCCCACTACAGTCCCAGCCACAGCCTTTGTTGTGACTTCAACTATCCCAGGGGGGTATTTCAAGCCTTCTAGGAACTTTTTCAGTGGACACCAGACCCTCTCACATGCATCTGCATGCACTGTACTTAAAAGAAACTGTGCAATAATGGCACGAAAATGAGGCTCTGCCTAATACAGTGAAAGGCCCTTCCTGACTGGGAAGGTGTCTTAACTAGTGCCTGGCGATAAAAAACGTTCCCCAAATAATAAAAGTGTGAAATCCACTTCAAACAAAAACTTAAATAAACAATCGATTTAGCCCTTAAGAGTGTCCACCAGTTAATAGCCCATAATAAGCCCTTTATTCTTTTTAAGTCTAAGAAAATGGCTTACCGATCCCCATGAGGGAAAAATGACAGCCTTCCAGCATTACACAGTCTTGTTAGAAAATGGCTAGTCATACCTTGAGCAGAAAAGTCTGCAAACTGTTCCCCCCAACTGAAGTTCTCTCAGCTCAACAGTCCTGTGTGGGAACAGCAATCGATTTTAGTTACTGCTGCTAAAATCATACTCCTCTTTTAAACAGAACTCTTCATCTCTTTCTGTTTCAGAGTAAATAGTACATACCAGCAGTATTTTAAAATAACAAACTCTTGATAGAAGAAATAAAAAACTACAACTAACACCACAAACTCCTCACCATCCCTGTGGAGATGCTACTTGTTCAGAGCGGCAAGGAGAATGACTGGGGGGCGGAGCCAGAGGGGGAGCTATATGGACAGCTCTTGCTGTGTGTTCTCCTTGCCTTTCCCTGTAGGGGAGGAGAATATCCCACAAGTAATGGATGACGCCGTGGACCGGACACACCAATGTTGGAGAAATCTCTGTTCTTTTGGTATCTTTATTTGAAAAAGCAGGAATGTAAGCTTATGAACTGGCCCATCTTTGGTTCAGCACCTGGGTAGTGCTTGCTGATTGGTGGATACATGTACCCATGTTCTGAACCAAAGATGGGCCAGCTCATAAGCTTACATTCCTGCTTTTTCAGATAAAGATACCAAAAGAATGAAGAAAAAAATAATAGGAGTAAATTAGAAAGTTGCTTAAAATTGCTGCTCTGAATCATGAAAGAAAAAATTTGGGTTCAGTATCCCTTTAAGTAAAGCGTTGCAGCTCTACAGCTGTCTAAGGGTTAAAAAAAAATACAACAAAGGATGGACAGTTTTAACAATCTACTTATTTAAAGGGACAGTAAGGTAAAAACTAAATAAATGAATTGGACAGAGTGACATTTTAACAACTTTTTAATTGACTTCTATTATACATTTTGCCAAGTTCTCTTGGTATCCTTTGTTAACCCCTTGTGCCAAATAGATGTAGGTACTTTGTCCAGCGTACTAGGTTTATGTAGTACCTATGTCCAGCACAGAGGCGCATGTTGCCTTCCCCTTAGAAAACAGGAGCCCGTGGTCCCTCACCATATGAAGCCAAATCACCAATCAATAGAGAGCAGATTGGAAAGCTGTATAAAATTACCACTGTCTGAATCATGAAACATATACTCTACATACAGCACAAAATAACCAATGACAAGAAGGACAAAAACATATTGTGACCAATAACACAAGTGCATGAAAATACATAAAACGTGAGCTGTACGAAATAATGAACCGGTTTTGCCTCTACAATAAAATGTTAAGTTTAGTTTTCTTACTTTCCGTGCAAACTCGGGCAATACAAATGCTGCTCGGTGAACACTGGAGTTATAATATCGAAGGTTCATTGCGTCCACTTGTTCCTGCGAGAGCTGGCGCACAGGCTCCCGGAAGCTGGTACTCTGAAGGAGAGATGCAAACAGGAAACAAGACACAGTGTTCAGCAAACAAACTAGAAAGAACCGTAAAACAGACTCACTGAATTTATCTGCTAAAAAGCGCACACGAAAATACGCTCTGAAGTGTGCAAAGCAAAAACTTAAATGCAAATTTGTAGTAATTTTGTAGCCGTTATGGAATGGTCTGGAAATGACTATTTTGTGGGCAGGAATATGGGACGCCAAACAGGGATTTAAATGATATATTTTATAAATAAAGAAGCTTCTTTTCAAGCTTAAATTGAATCGGCTGCTATTTAATCATTCTTTATAATTATGTTTTTTGTTTTGCCATTTATACAAACTTTTATAATCCTTTAACAATTCTGACAGGTGAGTTATTTCTGCAGTTCATGGCTTATAATTAACATAATAAAAAATAATAATCACTTGAACACGAAGCACAAGTGTAGGAAAAGCACATAACCTGCAGAGAAGACATCTGTAAATTAAACAGCACTTAACCATCTGCTCTGTAACTACATCTCATTAGGTAATTGGCGAGGACTCCTGAGCCAAGTGTGGTGTCTTTACACAGAGAGGATCCCTGAACAAAAAACTGATATACTATGGCTACAGGAGCGAGTCCAGCGACCAGACTGACTTCCTGTATTGCCAGCACCTGCTAATGAGGGGTACTTTCTACACAACCATTTATCTACATTAGGGACCAAGCGGCACGGCTGACAGGCTGGATTAGATGACCCCCTGGGGATAAGTTGCTGATAATGCTGCCCACGCACTGCTCCTGACTCAGGTGCACATTTCATGGTCTATGGAGCACTAAATACATGGAGGCCGTATTGCTAACAAGTGCTGTGACACAATGAAAAGCCTCTGTCAGTTAGAATCTCTTCTCCTGGTTATGATCTATGGCAGCATTGCACTTTTTGTACAATAGAAGGCAAATTGCTTTTATTCACTTGCAGTAATTATCTGAATTCCCATCACTGTGTGTTTAAAAAACTCAGAACACAAAGAAACGAAACGCAGATAATTAAACTTCAGAGCTCTGCAACTAAGTAACTTCAATTAACACAAAAAAAAACTAATTATTCCAACAGATCAGATTCTGTATTAAAGGGACATTATTCTAATGGTAATCTATGCACGTGACTAGCATGATTTGCGCCGGTGCTGATGAGGTTTCGCACATTACGCCATTTGCACTCCGTTTACCTAGAGGATCTGTAAGCAGAAGCAATCACAGTGTGTAGCATAAAACACTTCTAATCACATTATCCATGGCTGTATACTTCAAAGCTGACTTCTGCGTTCTTAAAGTGAGGGTAAATCCTAGCGTTTGTGAAACGCTAGGATTTACCATCGTAACAAATAAAGGGGACTTTCATTCATGAAGTATAAAATACTTCATTCTGAAAGCCCCTTTTTATTTGTTAGCCGCAAAACACGGCGCCAAGCTGGATTTCACACACGGCTATTGGCTAAGAGGTGAAAACGTCACCTCTCGGCCAAATAGCTTTCTGCCGTGGGCTGCCTTTAGCAGCGCAGCAAACACTGCTAACAAATAAAGGGGCTTTAAGAATGAAGAATTTTATACTTCATGAATGAAAGTCCCCTTTATTTGTTACGATGGAAAATCCTAGCGTTTCACAAACACTAGGATTTACCATCACTTTAAATGATTCAGCGGCAATTCCCTTGTGCATTTTCCTACAGAGTTTTCAAATAGAGAAACATATTGCTAACTGTTTAAGGGGATAAGGGGGAGACTCACAGGGTTTTTGCTACACAGCATGAATCCGATCTGCCCGCTGGGATACGTAGGGATTGTGCAGTAAGCGTATTCCACCACGGGGAAAAGAGACTTGCAGAACTGGTGCATCTCCTTTATCAGATTAAGGTGAAGCCACTGGCACTCGCCTGTAACAAGGACAAAAGGATTACAGAGGAAAGCAGACGGCTACAGTTTGCTGGTCTGGGGACGGACGACACACAATTCTTACCCTGGCAGCAGAGGATCCCGCCCTCTCGAAGCGCTGTCTTCATCAGCTGGTAATAAGACTCTTTAAAGAGACTCTCCGCAGGACCTGGGAAACACATGGCGGTCACTATGGCAGGCAAAGGAATGACACCTTATCAAGTACAATATAAAGCCAGTCCCTAGGGGCCTCAGAAAACTGGTTTTAAAGCCTGTTTTTGTACCATTTGTAGACAACTCTCTCTTCCTTTTTAGGCACGTGCACACACTACTCTTCTTCATAGGAACGCGTAAACACAAAATAAAATGAGGCACACACTACTCCATTATTAAGCACGTGCACACACAAAACGATGCACACACTTACTCTCTCCTTTCTTAGGCACAGGCGCACAAAAAAAAAAACCCCCCCAAAAAAAAAACCACGAGGCACACACTACTCCCTTCTTAGGCACGTGCGCACACAAAATAAAAAAGATTCACGCACTACTCTCTTCCTTCTTAGGCACGTGCGCACACAAAATAAAACAATGAACACAGTTACTAGTCTGTCACATTATAATAAATCACTAAATGTTCTTTTGATAACAATATACAATAAACGTTTTAATAATTCTGTTAGGTCAGAGCCATGACAGTATGTGAGTTACATAATATAATTCTGTGTGCCTTGTGCACAGCTATGTTTAGCGCGCACAGGTTATAAAGTTAGGGAAAACACTGGTGACACCCAGTGGCCTTCGGCACAAATCTCAGTGACTAAGCCGTAAGGCTGCACTATGTGCCACTGTACAAAGCCCAGGGATAAACAGCTATACACAACGGTTCTGAATATTCCCCAATCCTGGTGAAACAGAACACAGCCATCTAAGGGACGTGAAACAATGATTCAGACAACTTTCTCATTTATTTATAATATCATTTTCTTCATTCTCTTGGTAGCTTTTTGTTAAAAAGCAGGGGCATAAGTCCAGGAGTGCACACGTGTGCAGCACTATTTAGCAGGCATTTTGCAAGAGCGCTATTTCCTACCATGTAGTGCTCCAGACCCCTACCTAGGTATCTCGTCAAAAAATGAAGCAAATGGAATGTTCAGTCTGAATCACAAAACATCCCTTGAAGTAACATTGATAGAAATAAAATCTTAACTCCTTTACTACCAGGAATTTCAGAGAAAAAACATCAAAGTACTAGAGAATTTTTAGCATTTTTGCTTTCACTCAGTCTAAAAAGAAATAGCCTTTTTTTCTTTACCAATGAAAATACAATTTATTCTTACCTGATAAATGTATTTATTTCTTGACACAATGAGTCCACGGATCATCTTAATTAATGTTGGGAATATCACTCCTGACCAGCAGGAGGAGGCAAAGAGCACCACAGCAAAAGCTGTTAAATACCACTCCCCCTACCCACAATCCCCAGTCATTCGACCAAAGGGAAAGGAGAAAGGAAGTAATCTAAGGCGCAGAGGTGCCTGAAGTTTATAGAAAAGCAAACTGTCTGAAAAACAGAGCGGGCCGTGGACTCACTGTGTCAAGAAATAAATTTATCAGGTAAAAATAAATTAGGTTTTCTTTCTAATGATACTGAGTCCACGGATCATCTTAATTACTCTTGGGAACCAATACCCAAGCTAGAGGACACGGATGATAAGGGAGGGACAAGACAGTTAACCTAAACAGAAGGCACCACTGCTTGAAGAACCTTTCTCCCAAAAGAAGCCTCTGCTGAAGCAAAAGTATCAAATTTTTAAAAATTTAGAAAAAGTATGCAAAGATGACTAAGTCGCAGCCTTGTAAAGCAGATCTACAGAAGCTCCATTTTTGAAAGCCCAAGAAGATGAAACAGCCCTCGTGGAATGAGTTGTGATTCTCTCAGTAGGCTGCTGACCAGCAGTCTCATATGCCAAGAGAATAACACTCCTCAACCAACAAGAAAGAAGTAGCCGTGGCTTTCTTACCCTTACGCTTCCCAGAAGAAAAAAAACTAATAAAGAAGAAGACAGGCGGAAATCCTTAGGTCGCCTGCAAATAATATTTCAATGCACGAACCACATCCAGGTTGTGCAACAAACGCTCCTTATGAGAAAAAGGATTAGGACACAAAGAAGGAACAACAATCTCTTGATTAATATTCTTATCAGAAACAACCTTGGGAAGAAAACCCAAGGCAGTACGCAGAACTACCTTTATCAGAGTGAAAAATAAGAAAAGGCAATTCATACTGTAAGGCTGAAAGCTCTGAAACTCTTCGAGCCTAAAGAAATAGCCACCAGAAACAAAACCTTCCAAGATAACATCTTGATATCCAAAGAATGCATAGGTTCAAACAAAGCCTGTTGAAGGACTCTAAGAACCAAATTAAGACTCCAAGGTGGAGTAGTAGACTTAAACAAAGGCTGAATTCTAAACAAGGCCTGACAAAAAGCATGAACATCTGGTACATCCGCCAGGCGCTTGTGCAATAAAATAGATAAAGCAGAAATTTCACCCTTCAGGGTACTAGCAGATAAAACTTTCTCCAAACCCTCCTGGAGAAAAAAGACAAAATCCTAGGAAGTAGCCTTTGGATTCACACCAATACAAATATTTACGCCAAATCTTATAATAAATCTTCCTAGTCACAGGCTTTCGAGCCTGAATCAGTTTCAATGACTCACTCAGAAAAACCACGCTTAGAAAGAATCAAGTGTTCAATCTCCAAGCAGTCAGCTTCAGAGAAACGAGATTTGGATGAAGGAAGGGACCCTGCAGAAGCAGGTCCTTCCTTAATAGAAGACGCCAAGGTGGAAGGGAAGACATCTCCACCAGATCTGCAAACCAGATTCTGCAAGGCCACGCTGGAGCAATGAGAATCACTGATGCCCTCTCTTGTTTGACCGGAGCATTGAGAATCACAGATGCCCTCTCTTGTTTGACCCGAGCAATGACCTGAGGAAGAAGAGCAAACGGAGGGAACACATATGCCAGACTGAAAGTCCAAGGAACTGCCAGAGCATCTATCAGAACAGCCTGAGGATCCTTTGACCACGACCCGTACCTCGGGAGCATGGCATTCTGACGAGATGCCATGAGACCCAATTCCGGCTGCCCCCAACAGACTCAAGCTGGAAAATACCTCTGGATGAAGTTCCCACTCCCCCGGATGAAAAGTCTGTCTGTTCAGAAAATCCCCTTCCCAATTGTCCACTTCTGGAATGTGGATAGCATACAGACAACAGTTGTGAATCTCCGCCCACTGAAAAATCTTGGCTACCTCTGTCATGGCCAAGGAACTCAGAGTTCCTCCCTGATGATTGATGTAAGCCACTGACATTATGTTTTCCGACTGAAACCTAATAAACCGGGTTGAAGCTAGCTGAGGCCAGGCTAGAAAAACATTGAAAATTGCTCTCAGTTCCAAAACATTTATTGGAAGAACTGACTCCTCCCGAGTCCATAGACCCTGAGCCCTTAATTAACCCCAGACAGCACCCCAGACCAGCAAACTGGCATTCGTGTTTACAATCACCCAGGCAGGTCTGCAAAAGCAAGTTCCCTGAGAGAGAAGATCCTGAGACAACCATCATGGAAGAGAATCTCTGGACATCTGATCTAGAACAATCTTTGGAGACAGATCCGCATAAATCCTGTTCCACTGCCTGAGCAAGTATAAATGCAGAGGTCTGAGATGGAACTGAGCAAACGGAATGATGTCCATGACTGAAACCATCAGACCAATAACCTCCATGTACTAAGCCACTGACAGCCGAGGAAGGGACTGAAGAGCAAGACATGTATTGAAAATATTTGACTTTCTTGCTTCTGTCAGAAAAATTTTCATCTCTAGAGAATCTATAATGGTCCCCCAAAATACCACTGTTGTAGCCAGAAATAAGGAACTTTTTCCTAAATTCACCTTCCAACCGTGGGAGCGCAGAAAAGACAACAACTCTGTGTGGGAGTTTGCTATTTGAAAAGATGGAGCCTGAACTAGAATGTCGTCCAGATAAGGAGCCACTGCAACAACCTTCAATTGAAGCACTGCCAACAATGCTCCCAGGACCTTTGAAAAAATTCTGGGAGCTGTTGCCAGACCAAAAGGAAGAGCTACAAACTGAAAATGTTTGTCTAGAAATGTAAATCTAAGGAACCTGTGATAATCCCTGTGAATGGGAATATGCAGATACGCATCCTTTAGATCCACTGTGGTCATTAACTGACCTTCCTGAACCAAAGGAAGAATGGAACGAATAGTTTCCATGTTGAAAGACGGAACCCTGAGAAACTTGTTTACACTCTTGAGATCTAAAATAGGTCTGAAAGTTCACTCCTTTTTGGGAACGACGAAGAGATTGGAATAAAAACCCAGACCCTGTTCCTGAACCAGAACTATCACTCCCATGTCAGAAAGATTCTGAACACAACGTAAGAACGCCTCTCCTTTTATCTGGTTTACAGATAACCTGGAGAGAAGAAACCTGCCTCTGGGAGGAAAATTCTTGAACTCCAGTTTGTAACCCTGGGACACAATATCTACCACTCAGAGATCCTTAACATCTCGAACCCAAGCTTGAGCGAAGAAAGAGTCTGCCCCCCACAAGATCGATTCCCAGATCGGGGGCAGACCCTTCATGCCGATTTTGAGTCAGCAAAAGGCTTCCTGGACTGCTTCCCCTTATTCCAAGACAGCTTAGACTGTTCCTGCTTGGAGGAAGAAGAGGAAGATTTACCAAAGAAGTTACGAAAGGATCGAAAATTACTCTGACCCTTCTGTTTATTTCTTTTATCCTGAGAAAGAGAATGCCCCTTCCCTCCCCGTAATATCAGAAATAATCTCAGCCAAACTTGGCCCAAACAAGGTCTTACCCTTGTAAGGAATAGACAAAAGCTTAGACTTAGAGGACACATCCGCAGACCAGGATTTTAAACCATAAAGCTCTGCAACCTAAAATGGCAAAACCAGAAATTTTACCTCCCAACTTGATGACCTGTAGAGAAGCATCTGCAATAAAAGAGTTAGCCAACTTCAAAGCCTTGATTCTATCTTGAATTTCTTCAAGAGGAGTATCTGTCAGGGTTTTTTTCCTGTTTTGTTTGCCATGAGCTGCTGGCAGCCATTTTACTCACCTTTCTTGCTGACTATGGTGCATTGTGGGGGATGCTGCTCAATTCCTGAACTTCCTTTTATGGCCAGACTAGCGTGCATCATCTGTGTGAGACAGGATGCAGTCTCAGAATTGTGATGTCATCACTTATTATTTAAAGGGCCTCTGTTCAGTATGCTTTGCCTTTGCGTTGTCTCAGAGCCGTTTGTGAGAGTTCCTGTGTATTAACTGGCTGTCTGACGTCCTTCCTGGTTCCTGATCCCTGGCTTGTTCCTGACTCTGCTGTTTTCCTTGTTCCTGATTCTGGCTTGTCTGACTAATCGCTTTGGCTCCTGACCCGGCTCGTCTGACTACCAGCTCTGGTTTTGACTCCTGGCTTGTTATTTGACTTGTGGACTTTTTATTATTTTTTGCTATTAATAAAGGTGTGATTATTTTTGCACTTCTCGTCAGTCTGATTCCTGGCACCCCGACAGTATCTTGCTGAATAGAATCAGACAATGCATCAAACAATATGCCACCGCACTAGTAACTGCAGCAAAACATTCAGCCGGTTGCCATTGATACCCCTGGTGAACATAAATCTTTAAGCAAAGCTTCCAACTTCTTATCCATAGGATATTTAAAAGAACAGTTGTCCTCAATAGGAATAGTGGTCCTCTTGGTCAGAGTGGAAACTGCTCCCTCCACCTTAGGAACCATCTGTCAAGATTCCTTAATAGAATCAGCAATAGGAAACCTCTTCCAAAAATTGGAGAAGGGGAAAAAAGGAATCCCAGGCTTCTCCCATTCTCCTGCAATCTCATCTGAAACACGATCTAGTATAGGAAAAACTTCCACCAAGGAAGGGACATCAAAAAAACTTATTAAGGTTACTAGATTTCTTAGGATTAACCATGACTGACGCCTCAGAGTCATCCAAGGTAGCCAAAACCTCCTTGAGTAACAAACGGAGGTGCTCTAGCTTAAACCTAAAGGAAACAACCTCAGGTTCAGAAGGATTTACACTATCAGAATCCGAGATCTCACCCTCAGATGCTACTGAAGTATCTTCCTCCTCAGACTTATGAGAAGAAACACTAGACACAATTGCAACGTATTCAGAAACCTTATACTTCCTCTTGCGCTTCCCCTGTAACATAGGAAAAGCAGAGAAAGCCTCAGATACTGCCGAGAATATATGGGTAGCCATATCCTGCAAGGAAAAACCAACCTGAGACAAAACACAGGGCACTGCAGAAGATTGGGACGTATGAGGAGAAAGCTGCGGATTAGCCTAAACAGGAGACTCCTGAACAA
>NC_069506.1:287173750-287206250 GCF_027579735.1 Bombina bombina
AACCGGAAAAAATAACAAATAGACTAGAAGTCTTACGAAAAGATTTCGTAGCTTCAACATAATATTTCAAAGCTCTAACAACATCCAAAGAATGCAACGATTTCTCCTTAGAATTCTTAGGATTAGGACATAATGAAGGAACCACAATTTCTCTACTAATGTTGTTGGAATTCACAACTTTAGGTAAAAATTCAAAAGAAGTTCGCAACACTGCCTTATCCTGATGAAAAATCAGAAAAGGAGACTCACAAGAAAGAGCAGATAATTCAGAAACTCTTCTGGCAGAAGAGATGGCCAAAAGGAACAAAAAAACTTTCCAAGAAAGTAATTTAATATCCAATGAATGCATAGGTTCAAATGGAGGAGCTTGAAGAGCCCCCAGAACCAAATTCAAACTCCAAGGAGGAGAAATTGACTTAATGACAGGCTTTATACGAACCAAAGCTTGTACAAAACAATGAATATCAGGAAGAATAGCAATCTTTCTGTGAAAAAGAACAGAAAGAGCAGAGATTTGACCTTTCAAGGAACTTGCGGACAAACCCTTATCTAAACCATCCTGAAGAATACTGTAATATTCTCGGTATTCTAAAAGAATGCCAAGAAAAATGATGAGAAAGACACCAAGAAATATAAGTCTTCCAGACTCTATAATATATCTCTCTGGATACAGATGTACGAGCCTGTAACATAGTATTAATCACAGAGTCAGAGAAACCTCTTTGACCAAGAATCAAGCGTTCAATCGCCATACCTTTAAATTTAAGGATTTCAGATCCTGATGGAAAAAAAGGACCTTGAGACAAAAGGTCTGGTCTTAACGGAAGAGTCCACGGTTGGCAAGAGGCCATCCGGACAAGATCCGCATACCAAAACCTGTAAGGCCATGCCGGAGCTACCAGCAGAACAAACGAGCATTCCTTCAGAATCTTGGAGGTTACTCTTGGAAGAAGAACTAGAGGCGGAAAGATATAGGGAGGATGATACTTCCAAGGAAGTGATAATGCATCCACTGCCTCCGCCTGAGGATCCCGGGATCTGGACAGATACCTGGGAAGTTTCTTGTTTAGATGAGAAGCCATCAGATCTATTTCTGGAAGTTCCTACATTTGAACAATCTGAAGAAATACCTCTGGGTGAAGAGACCATTCGCCCGGATGCAACGTTTGACGACTGAGATAATCCGCTTTCCAATTGTCCATACCTGGGATATGAACCGCAGAGATTAGACAGGAGCTGGATTCCGCCCAAACCAAAATTCGAGATACTTCTTTCATAGCCAGAGGACTGTGAGTCCCTCCTTGATGATTGATGTATGCCACAGTTGTGACATTGTCTATCTGAAAACAAATGAACAACTCTCTCTTCAGAAGAGGCCAAGACTGAAGAGCTCTGAAAATTGCACGGAGTTCCAAAATATTGATCGGAAATCTCACCTCCTGAGATTCCCAAACCCCTTGTGCCGTCAGATACCCCCACACAGCTCCCCAACCTGTAAGACTTGCATCTGTTGAGATTATAGTCCAGGTCGGAAGAACAAAGAAGCCCCCTGAACTAAACGATGGTGATCTGTCCACCATGTCAGAGAGTGTTGTAAAATCGGTTTAAAGATATTAATTGAGATATCTTTGAGTAATCCCTGCACCATTGGTTCAGCATACAGAGCTGAAGAGGTCGCATGTGAAAACGAGCAAAGGAGATCGCATCTGATGCGGCAGTCCTAAGACCCAACATTTCCATGCATAAGGCTACCAAAGGGAATGATTGTGACTGAAGGTTTTGACAAGCTGATATCAATGTTAAACTTCTCTTGTCTGACAAGGACAGAGTCATAGACACTGAATTTATCTAGAAACCTAAAAAGGTTACCCTTGTCTGAGGAATCAATGAACTGATTGGTAAATTGATCCTCCAACCATGAACTTGAAGAAACAACACAAGTCGATTCGTATGAGATTCTTCGAAAATGAGAAGACTGAGCAAATACCAAGATATCGTCCAAATAAGGAAATACCAAAACCCTATTCTCTGATTACAGAAAGAAGGGCACCGAGAACCTTTGAAAAAAATTCTTGGAACTGAGGCTAAGCCAAACGGTAGAGCCACAAAACTGGTAATGCTTGTCTAAAAAGAGAATCTCAGACACTAAAAGTGATCTGGATGAATCGGAATATGCAGATACACATCCTGTAAATCTATTGTAGACATATAATGCCCTTGCTAAACAAAAGGCAGGATAGTCCTACAGTAACCATCTTGAATGTTGGTATCCTAACATAATGATTCAATAATGATAGATCCGGAACTGGTCTGAAGGAATTGACCTTCTTTGGTACAATGAAGAGATAAAATAAGACCCCAGCCCCTGTTCCAGAACTGGAACTGGCATAAATACTCCAGCCAACTCTAGATCTGAAACACATTTCAGAAATGCTGAGCCTTTGCTGTGTTAACTGGGACACGGGAAAGAAAAGAATCTCTTAGCAGGAGGCCTTAACTTGAAGCCAATTCTGTACCTTTCTGAAACAATGTTTCTGAAACCAGAGATTAAGAACGGAATTGATCCAAATTTCTTTGAAGAAAACGTAATCTGCCCCATACCAGCTGAGCTGGAATAAGGGCCGCACCTTCATAGGTACTTAGGAGCTGGCTATAGGTTTCTATAAGGCTTGGATATATTCCAAACTGGAAATAGTTTCCAAACTGATACCGCTCCTGAGGATGAAGGATCAGGCTTTTGTTCCTTGTGAGGAAAGGAACGAAAATGATTATTTACCCTGGAAAGAAAGGGAAAGCAAAGTTGACTTAGAAGACATGTCAGCATTCCAAGTTTAATCCATAAAGCTATTCTAGCTAAAATAGCTAGAGACATATACCTGACATCAACTCTAATGATATCAAAAGATGGTATCACCAATAAAATTATTAGCATGTTATAGAATAAAAATAATGCTATAAAATTATGATCTGTTACTTGTTGCGCTAAAGCTTCTAACCAAAAAGTTGAAGCTGCAGCAACATCCGCTAAAAATATAGCAGGTCTAAGAAAATTACCTGAACATAAGTAAGCTTTTCTTAGAAAGGAATCAATTTTCCTATCTAAAGGATCCTTAAATGAAGTACTATCTGCCGTAGGAATAGTAGTACATTAGCAGGAGTAGAGACAGCCCCATAACCTTAGGGATTTTTGTCCCAAAAAACTCTAATCTGTCAGATGGCACAGGATATAATTTGCTTAAACGTCTAGAAGGAGTAAATAAATTACCCAAATTATTCCATTCCCTGGAAATTACTTCAGAAATAGCATCAGGGAGATAAAACACTTCTGGAATAACTACAGGAGATTTAAAAACCTTATTTAAACGTTTACATTTAGTATCAAGAGGACCAGAATCCTCTATTTCTAATGCAAATAACACTTCTTTAAGTAAAGAACGAATAAATTCCATCTTGAACAAATACAAAGATTTATCAGCATCAACCTCTGAGACAGAAACCTCAGAACCAGAAGAACCATTATCAGTATCAGAATGATGATGTTCATTTAAAAATTCATCTGAAAAAAAGAGAAGTTTTAAAAGACTTATGTATACTAGAAGGAAAAATAACAGACATAGCCTTCTTAATGGATTTAAAAAATAAAATCTCTTATGTTATCAGGAACACTCTGAAAATTAGATGTTGACGGAACAGCAACAGGTAATGTAACAGTACTAAAGGAAATTTTATCTGCATTAATAAGTTTGACATGACATGCAATACAAATAACAGCTGGAGAAACAGATACCAAAAGTTTATAGCAGATACACTTAGCTTGGTAGCTCCAGCATTGTGCAGTGATTTTCCTGAAGTATCTTCTGACTCAGTTGCAACGTGGAACATCTTGCAATATGTAAAAGAAAAAAACAACATATAAAGCAAAATTGATCAAATTCCTTAAATGACAGTTTCAGGAATGGGAAAAAATGCCAAAGTACAAGCTTCTAGCAACCAGAAGCAATAAAAAATGAGACTTAAATAATGTGGAGACAAAAGTGACGCCCATATTTTTTCGCGCCAAATAAGACGCCCACATTATTTGGCGCCTAAATGCTTTTTGGCGCCAAAAATGACGCCACATCCGGAACGCCGACATTTTTGGCGCAAAATAACGTCAAAGAATGACGCAACTTCCGGCGACACGTATGACGCCGGAAACGGAAATAGAATTTTTGCGCCAAAAAAGTCCGCGCCAAGAATGACGCAATAAAATGAAGCATTTTCAGCCCCCGTGAGCCTAACAGCCCACAGGGAAAAAGTCAAATTTTAAGGTAAAAAATGTTAAATTAAAATGCATTATCCCAAATATGAAACTGACTGTCTGAAAAATAAGGAAAGTTGAACATTCTGAGTCAAGGCAAATAAATGTTTGAATACATATATTTAGAACTTTATAAACAAAGTGCCCAACCATAGCTAGGAGTGTCACAGAAAATAAGACTTACTTACCCCAGGACACTCATCTACATATAGCAGATAGCCAAACCAGTACTGAAACGAGAATCAGCAGAGGTAATGGTATATATAAGAGTATATCGTCGATCTGAAAAGGGAGGTAAGAGATGAATCTCTACGACCGATAACAGAGAACCTATGAAATAGACCCCTTAGAAGGAGATCACTGCATTCAAATAGGCAATACTCTCCTCACATCCCTCTGACATTCACTGCACGCTGAGAGGAAAACCGGGCTCCAACTTGCTGCGGAGCGCATATCAACGTAGAATCTAGCACAAACTTACTTCACCACCTCCATCGGAGGCAAAGTTTGTAAAACTGAATTGTGGGTGTGGTGAGGGGTGTATTTATAGGCATTTTAAGGTTTGGGAAACTTTGCCCCTCCTGGTAGGAATGTATATCCCATACGTCACTAGCTCATGGACTCTTGCTAATTACATGAAAGAAATACATTTATCAGGTAAGCATAAATTTCCTTTTCTTTTACAAGATGCGACAAGTTCACGGATTTCATCCTTACTTATCGGATACAATACCAAAGCTATAGGACACGGATGAAAAGGGAGGGACAAGACAGGAACCTAAACGGAAGGCACCACTGCTTGAAGAACCTCTCTCCCAAAAACAGCCTCAGACGAGGCAAAAGTATCAAATTTGGAAAATTTGGAAAAAGTGTGAAGAGACGACCAAGTTGCAGCCTTGCAAATCTGTTCAACAGAAGCATCATTTTTAAATGCCCATGAGGAAGCCACAGCCCTAGTGGAATGAGCCGTAATTCGTTCTGGAGGCTGCTGTCCAGCAGTCTCATATGTAACACGGATGATACTCTTCAGTCAAAAAGAAAGAGGTAGCCGTAGCTTTCTGACCCTTACGTTTCCCAGAAAAAAACAATAAAGAAGATGTTTGACGAAAATCCTTAGTCGCCTGCAAGTAGAACTTCAAGGCACGGACTACGTTCAAATTATGTAACAGACGCTCCTTCTTAGAAGAAGGGTTAGGACACAAGGAAGGAACAACAATTTCCTGATTAATATTTTTGTTAGAAACAACCTTAGGAAGAAAACCAGGTTTGGTACGCAATACTACCTTATCCGAAAGAAAAATAAGATAAGGAGAATCACACTGTAACGCCGAAAGCTCAGAAACTCTGCGAGCAGAAGAAATAGCAACCAAAAATAAAACCTTCCAAGATAATAACGTAATATCTATGGCAGGGATGTGCAATTCCTATCGCCCGACGCCCGGGGCATGCAGTTCTTTGAGCCGGGTATGTGGGGGGTTTTTACATTTAGCCCTGCTGCGGGCAAGCAGACCACAGCAAGGCTAAAGCTTTTTTATTTTTTTTTTTTATTTCTTACTTTTACAGCGGCCAGCAGGGGTGCGGCGGTACATACTTGTCAATGTGTTGCTTGCAGGAGTGCTAATAAGGTGCCAGGGATCTGTTAAATATAAGAGCGCAGCGCTGGGGTTATTAACGGCGGTTGTTTAAACTTTTTCCCCACATTTTAGTTTCTCTATCTCAAATGAGAGAAAAAAAAAAAAAAGTGTAGCATAGGTTTTGCGCTCCAGTGTCGCCTCGAGTCACTGAGAAGAAGCGCGGCAACATGTAGATGGCAAGTCATTTTTCCATTCACCTAATCTTTTGCCCCTGCTGTGTTCACCGCAGATCCTTGAATTGTAATCCAAATAGGTTCAGTGTGGTCTCCCCTCCTCTCAACCGGAACTCCTGTAAAGCTTGTGCCTCCGTTGTTCTTACTGAGGGATTCCCCTCTTTGTTGACAGTGCAAAGAGGGGAATCCCTCAGTAAGAACAACAAGCTTTACAGGAGTTCCGGTAGAGAGGAGACCACACTGAACCTATTAGGATTACAATTCAAGGATCTGCGGTGAACACAGCAGGGGCAAAAGATTAGGTGAATGGAAAAATTACTTGCCATCTACATGTTGCCGCAAGTGGTGACAATAACGTGCAAGTTAATACCGCACCCCTATACATGCCATATAGAATTGCATTCTTATTTAAAGTTTAATGCATGATTAATATATGAAATAAGGCTTTGGGGTACCCCATTATTTGCACTGAGTCTTTGTTCTTATTACTTTATAAGAAATCAATTGTCAAATGTATCTATTTTTTGCAACATAAAAGAAAACAGAATTTATGCTTACCTGATAAATTTCTTTCTCCAACGGTGTGTCCGGTCCACGGCGTCATCCTTACTTGTGGGAATATTCTCTTCCCCAACAGGAAATGGCAAAAAGCACAGCAAAAGCTGCCCATATAGCCCCTCCTCAGGCTCCGCCCCCCAGTCATTCGACCGACGGTTAGGAGAAAAAAAGGAGAAACTATAGGGTGCCGTGGTGACTGTAGTGTATAGAGAAAGAAATTTTTCAAACCTGATTAAAAAACCAGGGCGGGCCGTGAACCGGACACACCGTTGGAGAAAAATTTATCAGGTAAGCATAAATTCTGTTTTCTCCAACATTGGTGTGTCCGGTCCACGGCGTCATCCTTACTTGTGGGAACCAATACCAAAGCTTTAGGACACGGATGAAGGGAGGGAGCAAATCAGGTTACCTAAACGGAAGGCACCACGGCTTGCAAAACCTTTCTCCCAAAAATAGCCTCCGAAGAAGCATAAGTATCAAATTTGTAAAATTTGGCAAAAGTGTGCATAGAAGACCAAGTCTCTGCCTTACATATCTGGTCAACAGAAGCCTCGTTCTTGAAGGCCCATGTGGAAGCCACAGCCCTAGTGGAGTGAGCTGTGATTCGTTCAGGAGGCTGCCGTCCGGCAGTCTCATAAGCCAATCGGATAATGCTTTTCAGCCAGAAAGAAAGAGGTAGCAGTAGCTTTTTGTCCTCTCCTCTTACCAGAATAAACGACAAACAAGGATGAGGTTTGTCTAAAATCCTTTGTTGCTTCTAAAAAGAACTTTAAAGCACGGACTACATCTAAATTGTGTAACAAACGTTCCTTCTTGGAAACTGGATTCGGACACAGAGAAGGAACAACTATTTCCTGGTTAATATTCTTGTTGGAAACAACTTTTGGAAGAAAACCAGGCTTGGTACGCAAAACAACCTTATCTGAATGCAACACCAGATAGGGTGGATCACACTGCAAAGCAGATAATTCAGAAACTCTTCTAGCAGAAGAAATAGCAACCAAAAATAGAACTTTCCAAGATAGTAACTTGATATCAATGGAATGTAAAGGTTCAAACGGAACCCCTTGAAGAACTGAAAGAACTAAATTTAGACTCCAAGGAGGAGTCATGGGTCTGTAAACAGGCTTGATTCTGACCAAAGCCTGTACAAAAGCTTGTACATCTGGCACAGCTGCCAGGCGTTTATGTACAAAACAGATAAAGCAGAAATCTGTCCTTTTAGAGAACTCGCTGACAACCCTTTTTCCAAACCCTCTTGGAGAAAGGAAAGAATCTTAGGAATTTTAATTTTACTCCAGGAGAATCCCTTGGATTCACACCAACAGATATATTTTTTCCATATTTTATGGTAAATCTTTCTAGTCACAGGTTTTCTGGCTTGGACCAGAGTATCTATCACTGAATTTGAAAATCCACGCTTGGATAAAATCAAGCGTTCAATTTCCAAGCAGTCAGCTGCAGAGAAACTAGATTTGTTCGAATGGACCTTGTACTAGAAGATCCTGTCTCAAAGGTAGCTTCCATGGTGGAGCCGATGACATATTCACCAGGTCTGCATACCAAGTCCTGCGTGGCCACGCAGGAGCTATCAGAATCACCGAGGCCTTCTCCTGTTTGATCCTGGCTACGAGCCTGGGAAGGAGAGGAAACGGTGGAAACACATAAGCTAGGTTGAACGTCCAAGGCGCCACTAATGCATCCACTAGAGTCGCCTTGGGATCCCTGGATCTGGACCCGTAGCAAGGAACCTTGAAGTTCTGACGAGACGCCATCAGATCCATGTCTGGCATGCCCCATAATTGAGTTAACTGGGCAAAGACCTCCGGGTGGAGTTCCCACTCCCCCGGATGGAAAGTCTACTCCTGGGATGTGAATTGCAGATAGGTGGCAGGAGTGATCCTCCGCCCATTTGATGATCTTGGATACCTCTCTCATCGCCAAGGAACTCTTTGTTCCTCCCTGATGGTTGATGTAAGCTACAGTCGTCAAGTTGTCCGACTGGAATCTTATGAATCCAGCCTTCGCTAGTTGAGGCCAAGCCCGGAGCACATTGAATATCGCTCTCAGTTCCAGGATGTTTATCGGGAGAAGGGACTCTTCCCGAGACCATAGACCCTGAGCTTTCAGGGAGTCCCAGACCGCGCCCCAGCCTAATAGACTGGCGTCGGTCGTGACAATGACCCACTCTGGTCTGTGGAAACTCATTCCCTGAGACAGGTGATCCTGAGTCAACCACCAACGGAGTGAGTCTCTGGTTACCTGGTCTACTTGAATCTGGGGAGACAAGTCTGCATAGTCCCCATTCCACTGACTGAGCATGCACAGTTGTAATGGTCTTAGATGAATTCGAGCAAAAGGGACTATGTCCATTGCTGCAACCATCAATCCTACTACTTCCATGCACTGAGCTATGGAAGGCTTCAGAATAGAGTGAAGAACTTGACAAGCGTTTAGAAGCTTTGACTTTCTGACCTCTGTCAGGAAGATCTTCATTTCTAAGGAATCTATAATTGTTCCCAAAAAGGGAACTCTTGTTGACGGAGACAGGGAACTCTTTTCTACGTTGACCTTCCACCTGTGAGATCTGAGAAAGGCTAGAACAATGTCTGTATGAGCCTTTGCCTTGGAAAGAGACGACGCTTGAATTAGAATGTCGTCTAGATAAGGTGCCACAGCAATGCCCCTTGGTCTTAGAACCGCTAGAAGGGACCCTAGCACCTTTGTGAAAATTCTGGGAGCAGTGGCTAAACCGAACGGAAGAGCCACGAACTGGTAATGTTTGTCCAGAAAGGCGAACCTTAGGAACTGATGATGATCTTTGTGGATAGGAATATGTAGGTAGGCATCCTTTAAATCCACGGTAGTCATATATTGACCCTCCTGGATTGTAGGTAAAATTGTTCGAATGGTTTCCATCTTGAACGATGGAACTTTGAGGAATTTGTTTAGAATTTTTAAATCCAGAATTGGTCTGAAAGTTCCCTCTTTTTTGGGAACTACAAACAGGTTTGAGTAAAACCCCTGACCTTGTTCCGCTGTTGGAACTGGGTGTATCACTCCCATCTTTAACAGGTCTCCTACGCAATGTAAGAATGCCTGTCTCTTTATCTGGTCTGAAGATAAGCGAGACATGTGGAACCTTCCCCTTGGGGGTAGTTCCTTGAATTCTAGAAGATAACCCTGAGAGACTATTTCTAGTGCCCAGGGATCCAGAACATCTCTTGCCCAAGCCTGAGCAAAGAGAGAGTCTGCCCCCTACTAGATCCGGTCCCGGATCGGGGGCTACCCCTTCATGCTGTCTTGGTAGCAGCAGCAGGCTTCTTGGCCTGTTTACCCTTGTTCCAGCCTTGCATTGGTTTCCAAGCTGGCTTAGCCTGGGAAGCGTTACCCTCTTGTCTAGAGGCTGCAGAGTTAGGAGACGGTCCGTTCCTGAAGTTACGAAAGGAACGAAAATTGGACTTATTCTTAGCCTTAAAAGGCCTATCCTGTGGGAGGGCATGGCCCTTTCCCCCAGTGATGTCTGAAATAATTTCCTTCAATTTTGGCCCAAAAAGGGTCTTACCTTTGAAAGGAATATTAAGCAATTTTGTCTTGGAAGATACATCCGCCGACCAAGACTTTAGCCAGAGCGCTCTGCGCGCCACAATTGCAAACCCTGGATTTTTTGCCGCTAACCTCTGCAAAGCGGCATCTAAAATAAAGGAATTAGCTAACTTAAGTGCGTATATTCTGTCCATAACTTCCTCATATGGAGTCTCCTTATTGAGCGACTTTTCTAGTTCATCAAACCAAAAACACGCCGCCGTAGTGACAGGAATAATGCACGAAATTGGTTGGAGGAGGAAACCTTGCTGAACAAAAATCTTTTTAAGCAAACCCTCCAATTTTTTATCCATAGGATCTTTGAAAGCACAATTGTCCTCAATGGGAATAGTCGTGCGTTTGGCTAGCGTAGAAACTGCCCCCTCAACCTTAGGGACTGTTTGCCATGCGTCCTTCCTTGGGTCGACCATGGGGAACATTTTCATAAATATAGGAGGTGGGACAAAAAGGTATGCCTGGTTTCTCCCACTCCTTAGTCACTATGTCCGCCACCCTTTTAGGTATCGGAAAGGCATCAGGGTGCACAGGGACCTCTAGGAATTTGTCCATTTTGCACAATTTTTCTGGAATGACCAAAGAGTCACAATCATCCAGCGTAGTTAGTACCTCCTTAAGTAAGGCGCGGATATGCTCTAACTTAAATTTAAACGTCACAACATCAGGTTCTGCCTGTTGAGAAATTCTTCCAGAATCAGAAATTTCTCCCTCCGACAAACCCTCCCTCACTGCCAATTCTGACTGGTGTGAGGGTATGACAGATAAATTATCGTCAGCGCACTCTTGCTCTACTGTATTTAAAACTGAGCAATCACGCTTTCTTTGAAATGCTGGCATTTTGGATAAAATATTAGCTATAGAATTATCCATTACTGCCGTTAATTGTTGCATAGTAACAAGCATTGGCGCCCTAGATGTACTAGGAATCGCCTGCGCGGGCATAACTGGTATTGACACTGAAGGAGAGGATGATGAACTATCCCCACTACCTTCATTTGAGGAATCATCTTGGGCAACCTTATTAAATGTGACAGTACTGTCCTTACTTTGTCTAGACGCTATGGCACAATTATCACATACATTTGAAGGAGGGACCACCTTGGCCTCCATACATTCAGAACATGATCTATCTGAAGGTACAGACATGTTAGACAGGCTTATACAGGCTATTAATGCAATAAAACCGTTTTTAAACAAAACCATTACTGTCTCTTTAAATTTAAACAAAGCACACTTTATTTCTGGATATGTGAAAAACTATGAAGGAAATATCCGATCTTTACCAAATTTGCACCCTAGTGTCTTAATGCCTTAAAAGTATTGCACCCCACGTTTTTAATGGCCAACAGACCCTCTCACATGAAGCTGCATGCACTGCATTCAAAAGAAACTGCGCAATTATGGCGCGAAAATGAGGCTCTGCTTACTAGAGTGAAAGGCCCTTCCTGACTGGAAAGGTGTCTAAACGACTGCCTGGCGCCTAAAAACGTTACCCCATTATTCTCAGGTTTTAAAATCACTTCAAACCACATAAATATCGAATAAAGCAATCGATTTAGCCCACAAAAGTGTCAACCAGTATATAGCCCATTAATAAGCCTTCATTCTGTTACGAGTCTAAGAAAATGGCTTACCGATCCCAAAGAGGGAAAATGACAGCCTTCTAGCATTACTCAGTCTTGTTAGAAAATGGACTAGTCATACCTTGAGCAGAAAAGTCTGCAAACTGTTCCCCCCAACTGAAGTTCTCTGGGCTCAACAGTCCTGCGTGGGAACAGCAATTGATTTTAGTTACTGCTGCTAAAATCATACTCCTCTCACAAACAGAACTCTTCATCCTTTTCTGTTTTAGAGTAAATAGTACAAACCGGCACTATTTTAAAATAAACTCTTGATAGAAGAATAAAAAACTACAACTAACACCACATACTCTTCACCATCTCCGTGGAGATGCTACTTGTTCAGAGCGGCAAAGAGAATGACTGGGGGGCGGAGCCCGAGGAGGGGCTATATGGGCAGCTTTTGCTGTGCTCTTTGCCATTTCCTGTTGGGGAAGAGAATATTCCCACAAGTAAGGATGACGCCGTGGACCGGACACACCAATGTTGGAGAAAACTGAATTTGATCGCTGTTTGGGTGTGCCTCTCATTATGACACAGTATGTGGAGTAATTAGCTGGAAATAAGTTTGTGCTGGCTATAATCTACTGGCTATTCTTCAATTATACAAATTACATTTTTTAGATTACTGTGCACTGATTGGGTCACCACATAATTTATAAAGGGGCCTAATTATTACTTAATAGCAAAAACATTACTACCTTAAGCTGGCAATAATTTAAATATTTAACTCTGAACTGGGATCAGTTCTTTCTAATGCACGTTGCTTAAGGATCATAAATTTTACTGTTGTCATAGGGGAGAGACATATCCTGAAAGTGTATCATAATATGGCAGCAATTGATAAGGAGTGGGAATTCGACCTTAATGAAACTTTTTCTTTGGTAACTGAAACAGCCACACCAGCAATTGGTGATGGATCTATCTATCATGACTATAAGGTACATAAAAATAACCTAATTAAACAGCTAAGACTCATATGGGAAATCTCTAGCTTACAAAGATACTTGGATAACAAAATGATCCCAATAGAATTAAGGATAAGAAAAAGACCAGGGAACAATTTAAGCAGCCCTCTCACTGAAAACTTTAAAACAAAATGGGAAAAACATCTTTCTGACTGATCATTTGGTTTAATGAAATTAATATTGAATGAAAATCAACTAAAACTTGATGTAGTTGTTGAACAAATTGAGCAATCAGAATTGGCATTTAACAAATGGAATGAGAAAGATGAATTTAGGAGATTAAAAGACGAATTGACTATGTAGACTAGGAAATTGCATGAAGACACAAAATCTAGAAGGAGAAGAAAATTCTTACGTGATTTATTAGATTACAAAGACAAGGTTTATGAATATGCAGGGAAAAATTCTTCTGGCTCTTCTGAATCAGATAGATCTGACAAAGATAATTTTGGTAACAGGGGTAGACGATTTCGTAGAAGAGATAATTTTTTAGGGCAGAGGAGACTAGCCAATCAACTAAAAGAAGGAGAGGGGGCAGAAAGCACAAAAAAGGACAATGGAAAGAAAGGGGGCTATTCACTGCGGAACTCACAAACAGTGGAGAAGTAGATCTTAATGTTAACAATACAATGGAGGTGGTTAATTTGTCTAAAAAAATCTTAAATGAAGACCACCTCAAATTATTAAAGAGAGGCTTAACCTTTTTGTCCTACTAACAAAGTAGATAAGTTCTTATTAACAAAAGATCTCCATCTGTTTGCGAGACGAGTAGTATTAAAAAGAGTTTATGCAAACAAAGGTGACACTACTAAGCTGGACATGCATGACCAACAAACCTTGCAAGAATTACAAAAATTGTTAACAGAAAATGAAGGGGGTGAAGTGAGTGAGTCATCTAATATTGGCTTTAGTAATTTGAAACCCAAGTCATCGTATATGCCCTCTCTCGCGCGATGGTCTCCAATGTTGCAAATTTTGTGAAATTAGTTGAAGTTGATATTAAAAATTTGGTGGACACAAAAGATATTCAAGATAACTTGGACACCACTGAGAGAGCAGCGCTTAATGACTTGATGAATGACAGCACAATAGTAATTAAGCCATCGGACAAGGGTGGGAATGTTGTAGTGCTGGACTACCAAGATTATGCAAAAGAATGCAAAAGACAGTTAGATGTAGTCACTCAATATGAGAAACTACGAAAGGATCCAACTAAAATGTATAAAGATATTTTGGATTCATTACTACGATTAGCTCAGAGCGAGGGCAGTATCAATAAAAATGAATTAAAATTCATGACTACTGACTTTCCAGGAGTACCAACATTCTACACAATACCCAAACTTCTTAAAAATGTCATCCCACCCCCAGGTAGGCCGATAGTGTCCGGCCAACAAGGCCTTTGTGAAAATGTAGGGAAATATATTGACTGGTGCCTCAGACCCTTCCTATCAAATCTTCCTTCATATGTTCAGGACACTAGAGACGGCCTCAAAAAAACTTGATAATCTAGTTATCTCTCCCAACACTATTAGTTTCAATTGATGTGGAATCCTTATATTCTTCCATTCCCCACCAACGTGGTCTTCAGGCTATAAAGTATTTAACACAATGTGGCAGTAGATATGAAAACCACACAAATTTTGTTATTTTGCTTAAATTTTTGTTGGATCACAACTATTTTGTATTTGATGGAACATATTACAGACAAATTTTGGGAACTGCAATGGGGGCATGTTGTGCCCCCACGTATGCTTGCCTGTACCTCGGGAAATGGAGAATATTTTGAACTCCCCTCCTGAAATTGAGAATAAAATTGATCTTTGGATCAGGTACATTGACGATGCCCTATTGTTATGGAAAGGGACAGAAAATGAATTACATGATTTCATGATCAAATTAAACCAGAATGAATGGAACCTGAAATTTACATATTCATATAGCTATAATGAATTAACCTTTTTGGATTTGAGAATTACTAAGACTAATGATCAATTAATTACTGAGTCTTATAGGAAGCCCACGGCAGCAAATACGTTATTACAGGCAAGTAGCCACCACCCACCATCTCAGATTAACTCAATTCCAATAGGGCAATTTTTAAGGCATCGGCAAAATTGCTCAACTAAGGCTAAATTTAAAGAACATGCCTGTGATCAAAAAGTGAGATTTCAAAAACGTGGCTACTCTAGAAATAGTATTAATAAGGGTTATCAACGTGCCTATCAGACACCAAGAGAAGAGCTACTTTATAGCAATACTAAACAGAAAGAAAGTATTGTAAGATTCATATCTACTTACAATAGTAAATGGCTAGATATTAGATCTATTTTGAGTAGACACTGGAAATTATTAACTATTGATAGTGAGGTGAGAAAAATTGTAGGTGACAATCCGTCACTAACTGCTTGTAGGGCACCTTCTCTGAAGGACAAACTAGTCCATAGTCACTTTGTCAATCCTTTAAAAAGTGAGAAACAAAATTGGTTGAGTAAAAGAAAAAATAGAAGTGGCTCTTTCACTTGTGGTAAATGCATAATATGCAAATTTATGATGAGAGGAAATAAAGTCTCAAATGCTGAGGGGAAAACTTTCAGAATTAAGGGACATATTACCTGTAAAAGTGAGGGGGTTGTTTACCTTGTTTCCTGTTCCTGTCCGAAATTTTACATCGGAAAAACTTACAGAGAACTGCATGAGAGAATCAAGGAACACCGCAGGGACATTTTAAAAGAAAGGGTTAAAACCAGCGGAGTAGCTAGACACTTCGCTGAGTGTCATAATAGCAGTGATGCAGATCTCAGATGGATGGGCTTAGAGCTGATTGATCTAAAATCTAGAGGAGGTGATATTGATAATAATTTACTAAAAGCTGAATGTAAGTGGATTTTTAACATGAATTCCTTACAGCCAATAGGACTGAATGAAGAGATCAATTATGCACCATTCCGCACTGATTGAGGATAAGCTAGGGCCAAAAACAAATTTTGCTTAATTTTCTCCACCATGAACTGCATCAACTATAGCTATTGAACATTCTTTAATATATATATTAGGATAAGTTAGGTGATTTAACATTTTAAATAGAACAATATTTTTGCTTATTTTCAGTGACCGGAGTTCCCACTCTTTATGGTATTTGCCTATAATTGGGTAATACTACTGAATATAGATGCATCTGACAATCTGTGTTTACCTAATTCACCGTTGGTCACTATTCAATTCATTGTGAATAAAAGGCAGTACATCTGCCTTAGGTAACTATGACGCTTGAGAAAGCCTGAGATCACTAACAGGTGAAACGTACGTTGCGTGATGCAAATGCTACGCCCACTGCAAGTTCAATGTGAGGTGTAGCACCTTGATGTTTGGAACTCTGTAACTCTGTTGCAAAGTACATGGGATACAATAACCGTTGAAAAAGAGCCCCAACCGGTCACATTAAATTTGAAACGCCAGCAGTATTCAAGATTTTTGGGGGACGGTGTGGAAAGCCGACTGCAGGGGATCAGTGTGCAGTACCCAACTATAAGGTTGACAGTGTTTACAGCCGACTGCAGCATAAGGATCCGGAGGCGTGAAACACCAAATGCGGTAAAGTAGCCAGAGGCTAGTAACCGGAGGAGACGCATAAAGAATTGGTGAGATAAACTGTTATACTGATGACTCCCTAACTGGCTGTCTTTCCTTACGGGACTGTGGATCTCTGAAAATGAGCTCTTGAATTGCATATTTAAAGGACTGTACATTGAATGGTCGCTTGACTGCACTTTCATATTGGGACATTTTAACAACTATGTCTTTACAGTCCGCTCACGTGGATTAAAATTTTGGTTATAGCTATACCCTATACATGCCATATAGAATTGCATTCTTATTTAAAGTTTAATGCATGATTAATATATGAAATAAGGCATTGGGGTACCCCATTATTTGCACTGAGTCTGTGTTCTTATTACTTTATAAGAAATCGATTGTCAAATGTATTTTTTGCAACATAAAAGAAAACTGAATTTGATCGCTGTTTGGGTGTGCCTCTCTTTGTTATGACACAGTATGTGGAGTAATTAGCTGGAAATAAGTTTGTGCTGGCTATAATCTACTGGCTATTCTTCAATTATACAAAATTATATATATATATATATATATATATATATATATATATATATATATATATATATATATATATATATATATATATATATATAAACATATATATAAACAACTGGCTCAATACTATTGTTAGCCTGTTCTATGGCGATTTACCACCTGGGTGCAGCTTCTTTTAGCCCAGTAATGCTTTTCACAGAGAAGAACTTTCCTGTAGTATATCAGTCTGATCGTGTGTGTGTGTGTGTGTGTGTGTGTGTGTATATAGATATAGATATATACACACGTGTCAGGACAAGTAGATTGTCATGAGGGACAAGTAGATTGGGCTGCCACTTTAGTCCCTTGGGCAAGTAGATTTTTTTTTTTTTAATTTCCACACCCCTGTCTATGGAATGCATAGGTTCAAACAGAACCCCTTGATGAACATTAAGAACTAAATTCAAACTCCAAGGAGGAGCAATTGTTCTAAACACAGGCCTGATTCTAGTCAGAGCCTGACAAAAGGATTGCACATCTGGAACATCTGCCAGACGCTTGTGAAGCAAAATATACAAAGCAGAAATTTGTCCTTTTAAGGAACTTGCTGACAACCATTTCTCCAATCGTTCTTGGAGAAAAGATAAAATCCTAGGAATCCTAACCCTACTCCATGAGTAGCCCTTGGAATCACACCAATAAAGATATTTACGCCATATCTTATGGTAAATTTTTCTAGTAACAGGCTTACGTGTCTGAATCAAAGGTATCAATGACCGAACCAGAGAACCCTCGCTTAGATAAAATCAAGCTTTCAATCTCCAAGCAGTCAGCTGCAGAGAAATTAGATTTGGATGATGGAAGGGTCCCTGAATGAGAAGGTCCTGCCTCAATGGAAGCTTCCATGGTGGCAGAGATGACATGTCCACCAGATCAGCATACCAAGTCCTGTGAGGCCACACAGGAGCGATGAGGATCACCGAAGCCCTCTCCTGTTTGATCCGAGCAATCACCCGAGGAAGGAGAGCAAACTGTGGAAACACATAAGCTAGGTTGAACGACCAAGGCACTGCCAAAGCATCTATCAGTTCGGCCTGAGGATCCCTGGACCTGGATCCGTATCTCGGGAGCTTGGCATTCTGACGAGACGCCATAAGATCCAGCTCCGGCCTGCCCCATCTGAGAACCAGATTGGCAAAGACTTCCGGATGGAGTTCCCATTCCCCCGGATGAAATTTCTGTCTGCTCAAAAAATCCGCCTCCCAGTTGTCCACTACTGGGAGGTAGATTGCCGACAGATAACAAGAGTGAACTTCCGCCCACTGAATTATCTTGGTTACTTCCGTCATCGCTAAGGAACTCCTTGTTCCTCCCTGATTGATATAAGCTACAGTCGTGATGTTGTCCGACTGGAATCATCAAGAGGGTCTGCGGAAGCATGTCCCTTGGGACAGATGATCCGGCGACAACCACCAAAGAAGAGAGTCCCTTGTCTCCTGTTCCAGATCTATTTGAGGAGACAAATTTGCATAGTCTCCATTCCATTGTCTGAGCATGCTCAGTTGTAGAGGCCTGAGATGAAAACGAGCAAACGGAATGATGTCCATTGCTGCCACCATCAATCCAATTGCCTCCATGCACTGAGCCACTGACGACCGAGGATTGGACTGAAGGGTTCGGCATGTATTCAGAATCTTTAACTTTCTGACTTCTGTCAAAAAGATCTTCATGGATAGAAAGTTAATTCGAGTTCCCAGGAAAGGAACCCTTGTCTGAGGAATTTGTGAACTCTTTCCAGATTCACCTTCCACCCGTGAGTCCGCAGAAAGGATAGGACAATGTCGGTATGAGACTTTGTTAGTTGATAAGACGCCTGGATCAGAATATCGTCCAGATAAGGTGCCACTGCAATGCCCCGCGGCCTGAGAACCACTATCAGAGACCCCAGAACCTTTGTGAAAATTCTGGGTGCCATGGCCAGACCGAAAGGAAGGGCCACGAACTGAAAAGATTTGTCCAGAAAGGCAAACCTCAGGAACTTGTGATGATCTCTGTGGATAGGAATATGAAGGTATGCATCCTTTAAATCCACGGTAGTCATATATTGACCCTCCTGGATCAATGGAAGAATGGTCCGAATAGTTTCCATCTTGAAGGATGGAACTCTGAGAAATTGGTTTCGACTTTTGAGATCTAGAATGGGTCGGAACGTTCCCTCTTTTTTGGGAACTACAAAGAGATTTGAGTAAAACCCCCGCCCCTGAAGTAGAACGGGGAATATTACTCCCATGGAGGAGAGATCTCTTACACAGCGTAAGAAAGCCTCTTTTTATCTGGTCGACAGAATCGTGAAAGAAGAAACCTTCCTCTGGGGAAGGATTTTTTTTAACTCCAACTGATACCCTTGAGACACGATTTCTAGTGTCCAGGGATCCTGAACGTCTCTTATCCAAGCCTGGACAAAGAGAGAAAGTCTGCCCCCTACTAGATCCGGTCCTGGATCGGGGGCCGCCCCTTCATGCTGTCTTGGTAGAAGCAGCAGGCTTCTTGGGTTGTTTACCCTTGTTCCAAGACTGGTTGGGTCTCCAGGTGGACTTGGCTTGTGCATAATTCCCTTCCTGTTTAGCGGAAGAGGGGACTCCATTGAAATTTCGAAAGGAACGAAAATTACTCTGTCGTCCCCTTTGCTTAGATGTCTTATCTTGAGGGAGGAGGTGACCCTTACCTCCCGTAATGTCAGAAATGATCTCTTTCAAGTCAGGCCCGAACAGGGTCTTTCCTTTGAAAGGAATAGCCAAAAGCTTGGATTTAGAGGACACATCCGCAGACCAAGATTTTAACCATAAGGCTCTTCGTGCTAAGATAGAGAATCCTGAACTCTTATCCGCTAATTTGGTGATCTGAAAGGAAGCATCCGTAATAAAAGAATTAGCCAGCTTAAGGGCCTTAATTCTATCCTGTATCTCTTCCAAAGTAGTCTCAGTCCTAAGGGACTCTTCTAGGGCGGCAGCCGCAGTCGTGACTAACAATGCAGGCCGCCAGTTGTAATAGGAACCCCTGATGAAAATGGAGTCTTTTGAGAAGACCCTCCAATTTCTTATCCATGGGGTCTTTGAAAGCACAACTGTCCTCGATAGGTATGTTCATACGCTTAGCCAGGGTAAAGATAGCTCCCTCCACCTTAGGGACCGTCTGCCAAGAATCCCGAACGGTGTCAGCTATAGGATACATTTTTTTTAAAAAATAGGGGAAGGAGAAAACGGGATACCCGGTCTTTCCCATTCCCTTGCAATAATTTCCGAAATTCTCTTAGGAACCGAAAAAACATCTGAATAAGAAGGAACCTCTAAGTATCCGTCCATTTTACTCAATTTCTCTGGTGGGTCCAGAGTCACCAAAACTTCCCGAAGCAAAAGGTGGAGGTGTTCAAGCTTAAACCTGAAGGACATTACGTCCGAATCTGTCGGGGGCAATGCACTTCCTGAGTCAGACAGTTCCCCCTCAGACAGAGCCTCCCTACCCCCAATTCAGAGCCCTGGGAGGGTACATCGGAGATCGCCATCAAAGCATCAGAAGTCGCAGGGACCACATGGGCCTCTGTCCTACTGCGTTTGCCTTGTAAAGCTGGCAACTTAGATAAAACTTCTTAAAGGGTGGATGACATAACTGCAGCCATATCCTGCAGAGTGAACCAAGTGGACGCAGCTGAAGAACACGGCGTCGCCTGAGCGGGCGTTAAAGGTTGTGACGCTTGGGGAGAAAGTTGCGGCATACCCTGAGTCTCATCAGTCTGAGAAACATCCTTAGATATACTTGCATTAAAGAAAATTTGTTCTTTAAACTGTAAAGCCCTCTCAGTGCATGAGGGACAAAAAGGAATAGGGGGTTCCACATTGGCATCTAAACACAATGTAGAACATGTACTTTCCTGAAGGTCAGCCATGACAAAAACCAGCAATAGCAATATTGGTCGTTTTTACTGTAATTAAAAATAAAAAGCAAACATTTTGAGAAAATTTGTTGAAAAACGTGTACTGTGTCTTTAAACATTAAAGCGTATAGGTTTTACTGCTTCGCAATAAACATGCAATAACAGGGAAGCACCATAAGACTTTTAGTAGGTTTTCCTGTATCTGTACAGTCTAACTATGCATAATGCCTTAGGGACAAAATTTAACACTTGCACCTTGCCACAGCTCTGCTGCGGCGCCTACCTGTCCCCACGTGTCACTGAATAGCACTCCGTGAACGGCGCTCCTAAGAACGCTTGTGAGTATTACAGACACAAGCTGACTTAGGCCACACCGGAGCCTAGAGACATGCTGCCAATCGTTAGGATCCGGATAGCAACTGCGCAGCTAAGCGCGCAAAACGCTAAGCCCCACCCATCGTGGGCGGAAACCAAGTCCCCGGCAATAGTAAAGACCGCATGGGAAATAAAAATGTCGGTAACCAACGCAATCTATTAGAAAGTGTAACGTGAACCACCAATGTGCCCCCTCAAACAAAAAAAAACACTCCCCTGTCCTACCATTAGTCTAGCAGAGTTAAAAGATGCCACAATCTCCCAGCGTCAAGCCCACAATCTAAGTATATCCACCGGGTTAATCACTTATTAGGGCACTGGTAACACAGCTGAACTTCACCTAATAAAGAGGGGATACCCATGCACATAATTTATGTACCCTGTGTAAACTGATTACCCCTTCCCGGTATAGGGAATAAATGCCAGTCTTTTATTACAATGAATATAGAAAACAGTTAAAATATATCTAAAGTACATAAAAAATATATACACACATATATCCTGGATCCAAGATTTACAATAATTAAAACAAATGTAAAAGCAATCAGTAAAAACAGATGTATCCAAAACTTGATTTTATCAGTACTTCGATTGGTTTGGAAATCTGATATGTTGTGAGTCAATGATACAAGCTATGTATCTTACAGTGCTTTAAAGCAAATGGATTGAATGTGTGTGGGTGCTCTTATTAACACATCAGTGTGAAATAATAAAGTGCAAACAAAGGTTAACAAAGAACAGTGTAAAGATCAGTGTAGACCTATAATGTGAACACAACTAGCAATCGTAAATTTGTGTGGTGTTAGTGTACAATAGCAAACTCCAAAAAAACCTATAAAAATATAATTTAGAATATAAAAATATAAAAATATATAAAAATCCAAAAAAAGGTCCAAAAAGGTCCTGAAACAAAGTGAACAGTCAAACAACAGTGGAGAATGTCAGATGTGAAAAATTAAAAAATGAAAAATGAATAAATGTACTTGTTTGTCCCAAACAGATGTAGTGGTATTCCTCCCAGTGTTTTTTCTCCCAAGTGTTAGATGTAGATAAGACTCCTAAGTGATGACCCAATCGGTCAGTCAGTGATCTGCCATATTGATCCTTTCTGTCAAAGAGTCTTGATAAAGGTCAATGCTTGACCGAAACGCGTCGACTGGTAAGTGATACTCTGATAGGGAGCTATTTTGTAAAACGTCTGCACTATTATTGTTCTTGTATCTTTGACAGAAAGGATCAATATGGCAGATCACTGACTGACCGATTGGGTCATCACTTAGGAGTCTTATCTACATCTAACACTTGGGAGAAAAAACACTGGGAGGAATACCACTACATCTGTTTGGGACAAACAAGTACATTTATTCATTTTTCATTTTTTAATTTTTCACATCTGACATTCTCCACTGTTTGACTGTTCACTTTGTTTCAGGACCTTTTTGGACCTTTTTTTGGATTTTTATATATTTTTATATTTTTATATTCTAAATTATATTTTTATAGGTTTTTTTGGAGTTTGCTATTGTACACTAACACCACACAAATTTACGATTGCTAGTTGTGTTCACATTATAGGTCTACACTGATCTTTACACTGTTCTTTGTTAACCTTTGTTTGCACTTTATTATTTCACACTGATGTGTTAATAAGAGCACCCACACACATTCAATCCATTTGCTTTAAAGCACTGTAAGATACATAGCTTGTATCATTGACTCACAACATATCAGATTTCCAAACCAATCGAAGTACTGATAAAATCAAGTTTTGGATACATCTGTTTTTACTGATTGCTTTTACATTTGTTTTAATTATTGTAAATCTTGGATCCAGGATATATGTGTGTATATATTTTTTATGTACTTTAGATATATTTTAACTGTTTTCTATATTCATTGTAATAAATGATATAATTTCACTTAGACCCAGCCTTGTCCTTTTGGCGCTTTAATAATAATTTTTCTTTCTGAATATCCACTTTTCTGACCGCTAGGGGTCAATTTATTAGAGCAAAGGGTCTCTTTTAGCATTAGGCGCTTAGTGTCCACCCAAATAAATGCCAGTCTGTTCTGAGCTACTCAGTCTCCCCAGAAGCAAATGACTGTACATACCTTAATGCTGAGCGCAGCATGAAGTTGTCCCACACAATGAAGATGTTCTTTTGATCACCTGATCAGTGGGAACAAACATGGTCTTAGATAATATCTGCTAAGACCATCATCATCAGGGCAGCAAACAGTATGGGAGTCGAAGAATGAAGATCTCCTCCAGTCCCCATTGCTGAAAAGCCTGCAGCTCTACCCTGAGAAAAATAGTACTCACTGGTACCATTAAAAAATAATAAACTCTTGATTGAAGAATCTAAACTAACACCTCACTTTACCTCTCCCTATCACTAACACAGGCAAAGAGAATGACTGGAGTGGGAGGGAAGGGAGGAGCTATATATACAGCTCCACTGTGGTGCTCTTTGCCTCCTCCTGCTGACCAGGAGGCGATATCCCATAAGGATGAAATCCGTGGACTTGTCTTATCTTGTAAAAGAAAAAAAAAAAAAATCCAACAGAAATGAAAACAGTTTGACAACAAAATGTAGAACTTACTCAAAGTTACAAAGAGAAAAGTTAGGAAAAATAAACTTCTGGGCAGTATCTCCCTATATAATGCGTGCGCCGTCCGGCAGTACATCCCTATATAATGTATGCACCTTCCACAAGGACAGTACACCCCTATATAATGTGTGCGCCGTCTACAAGGACAGTACACCCCTATATAATGCACGCACCATCCACAAAGACAGGACATCACTTTATAATGCTTGCGCCGTCCACAAGGGCAGCATATCCCTATATAATGCGTATGAAGTCCACAAGGGCAGGCCATCCCTATATATTGAGTGCGCCATCCACAAGGGCAGGCCATCCCTTTATAATGCGTGCGCCATCCACAAGGGCAGGCCATCCCTTTATAATGCGTGCGCCATCCACAAGGGCAGGCCATCCCTTTATAATGCGTGCGCCATCCACAAGGGCAGGCCATCCCTTTATAATGCGTGCGCCATCCACAAGGGCAGGCCATCCCTTTATAATGCGTGCGCCATCCACAAGGGCAGGCCATCCCTTTATAATGCGTACGCCATCCACAAGGGCAGGCCATCCCTTTATAATGCACGCGCCGTCCACAAGGGCAGGCCATCCCTTTATAATGCGTGCGCAATCCACAAGGGCAGGCCATCACTTTATAATGCGTGCGCCATCCACAAGGGCAGGCCATTCCTATATAATACACGCGCCGTCCACAAGGCCAGCACATCCCTATATAATGCACGTGCCGTCCACAAGGCCAGCACATCCCTATATAATGCGTGCGCCGTGCACAAGGGCAGTACATCCCCATATAATGAATGCACGGTGCACAAGGGCAGTACATACCCATATATTGTGTGCGCCGTCCACAAGGCCAGCACATGCCAGGAGAAAGCCTCTTCTCTCTAAAAAGAACATGGCTGCATGGCTTAGGTTTGCAAAGTTGCATCTGAACAAACCACAATACTTCTGGAACAATGTCCTTTGGACAGACGAGACCAAAGTGGAGATGGCCATAATGCACAGCGCCACGTTGGGCAAAAACCAAACACAGCATTTCAGCACAAACACAGTAATGGAGGGGGTGATGATTTGGGCTTGTTTTGCAGTCACAGGACCTGTGCACCTTGCAGTCATTAAATGGACCATGAACTCC
Organism: Bombina bombina; assembly: GCF_027579735.1. Classification (NCBI taxonomy): domain Eukaryota; kingdom Metazoa; phylum Chordata; class Amphibia; order Anura; family Bombinatoridae; genus Bombina; species Bombina bombina. The sequence continues at coordinate 287,198,743 of NC_069506.1, forward strand.
TCTGTATAACAAAGAAGTCTAGAGTCAAATGTGAGGCCATCTGTCCGACAGCTAAAACTTGGCTGAAATTGGGTCGCACAACAAGACAATGATCCCAAGCACACCAGCAAATCTACAAAAGAATGGCTGAAAAAGAAAAGAATCAAGGTGTTGTAATGACCCAAAGTCCAGACCTCAACCTGATTGAAATGCTGTGGCGGGATCTGAAGAAAGCTGTGCATAAACGAATGCCCGCAAACCTCAATGAACTAAAACAACGTTGTAAAGAAGAGTGGGACAAAATTCCTCCACAACGATGTGAGAGTATGATAAAGTCATTCAGAGAACTATTACTTCAAGTTATTGCTGCTAAAGGTGGTTCTACAAGCTATTGATTCATAAGTTGTACTTAGTTTTTCACAATGGCTTCTCCATTTGGCTTTATTTTTGTTAAATAAATCATGCACAATGTAATATGGCATTTGTTGTTGTTCATCCGAGGTTGTATTTACCGAATTTTAAGACCTGCTAAGGACCAGATAATTGTTATGTCCTGATACGTAAAACCATAGAATTCAAAGAGAGTGTACTTTCTTTTTCACATGACTGTATCCCTAATCAAAAATGACATTCAGAGAGTTTTTCACTAAAAAAAATTCCCCATGCAGAAAGTAAAAAAAAAAAAAAAAAAAAAAAAAAAAATTCTGCCTCTGGGCCCCAGGGCTACTAAACTCACGGGTCCTTCGCTAACATCACCTGCACATCAGTGGCCCCAGGGCTACTAAACTCACGGGTCCTTCGCTAACATCACCTGCACATCAGTGGCCCCAGGGCTACTAAACTCACGGGTCCTTCGCTAACATCACCTGCACATCAGTGGCCCCAGGGCTACTAAACTCACGGGTCCTTCGCTAACATCACCTGCACATCAGTGGCCCCAGGGCTACTAAACTCACGGGTCCTTCGCTAACATCACCTGCACATCAGTGGCCCCAGGGCTACTAAACTCACGGGTCCTTCGCTAACATCACCTGCACATCAGTGGCCCCAGGGCTACTAAACTCACGGGTCCTTCGCTAACATCACCTGCACATCAGTGGCCCCAGGGCTACTAAACTCACGGGTCCTTCGCTAACATCACCTGCACATCAGTGGCCCCAGGGCTACTAAACTCACGGGTCCTTCGCTAACATCACCTGCACATCAGTGGCCCCCAGGGCTACTAAACTCACGGGTCCTTCGCTAACATCACCTGCACATCAGTGGCCCCAGGGCTACTAAACTCACGGGTCCTTCGCTAACATCACCTGCACATCAGTGGCCCCAGGGCTACTAAACTCACGGGTCCTTCGCTAACATCACCTGCACATCAGTGGCCCCAGGGCTACTAAACTCACGGGTCCTTCGCTAACATCACCTGCACATCAGTGGCCCCAGGGCTACTAAACTCACGGGTCCTTCGCTAACATCACCTGCACATCAGTGGCCCCAGGGCTACTAAACTCACGGGTCCTTCGCTAACATCACCTGCACATCAGTGGCCCCAGGGCTACTAAACTCACGGGTCCTTCGCTAACATCACCTGCACATCAGTGGCCCCAGGGCTACTAAACTCACGGGTCCTTCGCTAACATCACCTGCACATCAGTGGCCCCAGGGCTACTAAACTCACGGGTCCTTCGCTAACATCACCTGCACATCAGTGGCCCCAGGGCTACTAAACTCACGGGTCCTTCGCTAACATCACCTGCACATCAGTGGCCCCAGGGCTACTAAACTCACGGGTCCTTCGCTAACATCACCTGCACATCAGTGGCCCCAGGGCTACTAAACTCACGGGTCCTTCGCTAACATCACCTGCACATCAGTGGCCCCAGGGCTACTAAACTCACGGGTCCTTCGCTAACATCACCTGCACATCAGTGGCCCCAGGGCTACTAAACTCACGGGTCCTTCGCTAACATCACCTGCACATCAGTGGCCCCAGGGCTACTAAACTCACGGGTCCTTCGCTAACATCACCTGCACATCAGTGGCCCCAGGGCTACTAAACTCACGGGTCCCTTCGCTAACATCACCTGCACATCAGTGGCCCCAGGGCTACTAAACTCACGGGTCCTTCGCTAACATCACCTGCACATCAGTGGCCCCAGGGCTACTAAACTCACGGGTCCTTCGCTAACATCACCTGCACATCAGTGGCCCCAGGGGCTACTAAACTCACGGGTCCTTCGCTAACATCACCTGCACATCAGTGGCCCCAGGGCTACTAAACTCACGGGTCCTTCGCTAACATCACCTGCACATCAGTGGCCCCAGGGCTACTAAACTCACGGGTCCTTCGCTAACATCACCTGCACATCAGTGGCCCCAGGGCTACTAAACTCACGGGTCCTTCGCTAACATCACCTGCACATCAGTGGCCCCAGGGCTACTAAACTCACGGGTCCTTCGCTAACATCACCTGCACATCAGTGGCCCCAGGGCTACTAAACTCACGGGTCCTTCGCTAACATCACCTGCACATCAGTGGCCCCAGGGCTACTAAACTCACGGGTCCTTCGCTAACATCACCTGCACATCAGTGGCCCCAGGGCTACTAAACTCACGGGTCCTTCGCTAACATCACCTGCACATCAGTGGCCCCAGGGCTACTAAACTCACGGGTCCTTCGCTAACATCACCTGCACATCAGTGGCCCCAGGGCTACTAAACTCACGGGTCCTTCGCTAACATCACCTGCACATCAGTGGCCCCAGGGCTACTAAACTCACGGGTCCTTCGCTAACATCACCTGCACATCAGTGGCCCCAGGGCTACTAAACTCACGGGTCCTTCGCTAACATCACCTGCACATCAGTGGCCCCAGGGCTACTAAACTCACGGGTCCTTCGCTAACATCACCTGCACATCAGTGGCCCCAGGGCTACTAAACTCACGGGTCCTTCGCTAACATCACCTGCACATCAGTGGCCCCAGGGCTACTAAACTCACGGGTCCTTCGCTAACATCACCTGCACATCAGTGGCCCCAGGGCTACTAAACTCACGGGTCCTTCGCTAACATCACCTGCACATCAGTGGCCCCAGGGCTACTAAACTCACGGGTCCTTCGCTAACATCACCTGCACATCAGTGGCCCCAGGGCTACTAAACTCACGGGTCCTTCGCTAACATCACCTGCACATCAGTGGCCCCAGGGCTACTAAACTCACGGGTCCTTCGCTAACATCACCTGCACATCAGTGGCCCCAGGGCTACTAAACTCACGGGTCCTTCGCTAACATCACCTGCACATCAGTGGCCCCAGGGCTACTAAACTCACGGGTCCTTCGCTAACATCACCTGCACATCAGTGGCCCCAGGGCTACTAAACTCACGGGTCCTTCGCTAACATCACCTGCACATCAGTGGCCCCAGGGCTACTAAACTCACGGGTCCTTCGCTAACATCACCTGCACATCAGTGGCCCCAGGGCTACTAAACTCACGGGTCCTTCGCTAACATCACCTGCACATCAGTGGCCCCAGGGCTACTAAACTCACGGGTCCTTCGCTAACATCACCTGCACATCAGTGGCCCCAGGGCTACTAAACTCACGGGTCCTTCGCTAACATCACCTGCACATCAGTGGCCCCAGGGCTACTAAACTCACGGGTCCTTCGCTAACATCACCTGCACATCAGTGGCCCCAGGGCTACTAAACTCACGGGTCCTTCGCTAACATCACCTGCACATCAGTGGCCCCAGGGCTACTAAACTCACGGGTCCTTCGCTAACATCACCTGCACATCAGTGGCCCCAGGGCTACTAAACTCACGGGTCCTTCGCTAACATCACCTGCACATCAGTGGCCCCAGGGCTACTAAACTCACGGGTCCTTCGCTAACATCACCTGCACATCAGTGGCCCCAGGGCTACTAAACTCACGGGTCCTTCGCTAACATCACCTGCACATCAGTGGCCCCAGGGCTACTAAACTCACGGGTCCTTCGCTAACATCACCTGCACATCAGTGGCCCCAGGGCTACTAAACTCACGGGTCCTTCGCTAACATCACCTGCACATCAGTGGCCCCAGGGCTACTAAACTCACGGGTCCTTCGCTAACATCACCTGCACATCAGTGGCCCCAGGGCTACTAAACTCACGGGTCCTTCGCTAACATCACCTGCACATCAGTGGCCCCAGGGCTACTAAACTCACGGGTCCTTCGCTAACATCACCTGCACATCAGTGGCCCCAGGGCTACTAAACTCACGGGTCCTTCGCTAACATCACCTGCACATCAGTGGCCCCAGGGCTACTAAACTCACGGGTCCTTCGCTAACATCACCTGCACATCAGTGGCCCCAGGGCTACTAAACTCACGGGTCCTTCGCTAACATCACCTGCACATCAGTGGCCCCAGGGCTACTAAACTCACGGGTCCTTCGCTAACATCACCTGCACATCAGTGGCCCCAGGGCTACTAAACTCACGGGTCCTTCGCTAACATCACCTGCACATCAGTGGCCCCAGGGCTACTAAACTCACGGGTCCTTCGCTAACATCACCTGCACATCAGTGGCCCCAGGGCTACTAAACTCACGGGTCCTTCGCTAACATCACCTGCACATCAGTGGCCCCAGGGCTACTAAACTCACGGGTCCTTCGCTAACATCACCTGCACATCAGTGGCCCCAGGGCTACTAAACTCACGGGTCCTTCGCTAACATCACCTGCACATCAGTGGCCCCAGGGCTACTAAACTCACGGGTCCTTCGCTAACATCACCTGCACATCAGTGGCCCCAGGGCTACTAAACTCACGGGTCCTTCGCTAACATCACCTGCACATCAGTGGCCCCAGGGCTACTAAACTCACGGGTCCTTCGCTAACATCACCTGCACATCAGTGGCCCCAGGGCTACTAAACTCACGGGTCCTTCGCTAACATCACCTGCACATCAGTGGCCCCAGGGCTACTAAACTCACGGGTCCTTCGCTAACATCACCTGCACATCAGTGGCCCCAGGGCTACTAAACTCACGGGTCCTTCGCTAACATCACCTGCACATCAGTGGCCCCAGGGCTACTAAACTCACGGGTCCTTCGATAACATCACCTGCACATCAGTGGCCCCAGGGCTACTAAACTCACGGGTCCTTCGCTACATCACCTGCACATCAGTGGCCCCAGGGCTACTAAACTCACGGGGTCCTTCGCTAACATCACCTGCACATCAGTGGCCCCAGGGCTACTAAACACACGGGTCCTTCGCTAACATCACCTGCACATCAGTGGCCCCAGGGCTACTAAACTCACGGGTCCTTCGCTAACCATCACCTGCACATCAGTGGCCCCAGGGATACTAAACTCACGGGTCCTTCGCTAACATCACCTGCACATCAGTGGCCCCAGGGCTACTAAACTCACGAGTCCTTCGCTAACATCACCTGCACATCAGTGGCCCCAGGGCTACTAAACTCACGAGTCCTTCGCTAACATCACCTGCACATCAGTGGCTCATTGCGTCTATTTCAGGCAGGCACACTATACACCTCTTGTGGGCACATGGCATTTGCAAGATGGCTATGGACAGATTGCTTCTGTAAAGCTCACAAATCCTGACAGGTGCGATGCCTAGAACAGCTGTCACATTACTTACTTCATCAATCTCACACTGCACAACAGACTCCACAGACTGATGCTTCACCACTTCTCTCAGCACACCCCCATCTCCTCCTCCGATAATCAGCACCTACAACAGAAGCAGAAGACGGTCAGGTGTGTTACTACATTTTTATTTAAATAGGATTTTTTAAAAAATAAATACATCTAAACATATAAAATAAAGGTTATTCATCATGAAATCTAGATTTGTTTATAATTACGTAGCACGAGGCTGTAATGTTTAATAAAATAATAATTCCATGAATCCATTGACAATGTCCTGCTCTCCCATAGGCTTCAGTCAGATTATTGTGAGCAGTTTTTCTATCTAGATCATCTCACAAACTAATGATTTTTATTTCTCAGAACTAAATCTAAGTGTGAGGAGGGAGGGCGAGCAGTAAAAATGATTTATAATGTTATTGTTTTAGTTAAATAAAGCCTATTACTTTTATTAAGCTAATCATTTTTCTGCTTCCAATAAAGAACAGCTGCAAAGTTCTATTACGCTGGAGATAGTTCTCCCATTAATTTCATACATTGCAATGATCTATCTTTGTATTTCTTATGGTATAACACAATCAGCAATTGTCTGATGAAACTGGAAAAAACCCCGAAATGTATGCTTAACTGATAAATTTCTTTCTTTCTTGACATAGCGAGTCCACGGATCATCATCAATTACCGCTGGGAATATCACTCCTTGCCAGCAGAAGGAGGCAAAGAGCACCACAGCAGAGCGGTTTTGTATCACTTCCTACCCACAATCCCCCAGATAGATCGATATAGATATATAGATAGATCGATATAGATATATAGATAGATAGATAGATAGATAGATAGATAGATAGATATAGTGTAGTAGCACTCCAGCTTCAAATAGCTCCATTGAGCTTTCCTTGCCCCGGGTACACTTCAAGAGTATAGATAAGGCAGCAAAGAGGAAGTCAAATACTTTATCTTTTTGCAAGACCCTGTGAGTGACTTCCTCTTTGCTGCTTTAGAGCGGGCGGTGGACTCACCGTGTCAAGAAAGAAAGAAATGTATCAGGTAAGCATACATTTAGTTTTCAAATGACATGGTGAGTCCACGGCTCAGCATCAATTACTGTTGGGGACACAGATGATACGGGAGGGACAAGACAGGTAACCTAAACAGAAGGCACCACTGCTTGCAGAATCTCTCTCCCAAACCTCAGCCGAGGCAAAAGTATCAATGTAATAGATTTTAGAAAAACAGGGGCACTTTCAATGATAAAACTTTACATTGTACCATATTTGTAGAAATACTCATCTCTTTGTCTTGAAAGCCGGATCACCGCTCCCCCCGCCCATCTCAAGCCTCTTCCTATGTCTGAAATGACGATTCCGGCCTTCCATCAATCACAGCGTTGATTTAGGCAATGCTTCCCCCGGGGGAGAAGCCGTGATTGGAGGATGCCGGAATCGTCATTGCTGACGTAGGAAGAGGCTTGAGATGGGCTGGAGAGACTTTCAAGACAAAGAGGTAAGTATTACTACAAATATGGTGCAATGTAAAGTTATCACTGAAAGTGCCCCTGTGTTTGTAATAGTATTTTTAAAAACCAGGCACTACTTGATGAAACTTTACATTCACTTTAAAGGGACACTCAATCAAAATTAAACTTTCATTATTCAGATAGAGCATGCTAGTTTAAACAACTTTCCAATTTACTTCCATTAACAGAATGTGCACAGTCTTTTTATATTTAAACTTTTTGAGTCACCAGCTCCTACTGAGCATGTGCAAGAATAAGTGTGTATGCATTTGTGAATGGCTGATGGCTGTCACATGGTACGTGTATGCATTTGTAATTGGCTGATGGCTGTCACATGGTACAGGGGGAGTGGAAAAAG